>NC_056734.1:539259058-539466558 GCF_019279795.1 Protopterus annectens
ACTGCTCGACAGAGGCACAGCAAAATAATGGGTATAGTTCCCCATACTAAAGGGGTGGCGTAAGCCACAAAACAATGGGCTAGGCTTATAAATGCCCTCGGGCAGATAGCCTAGTAGGAACCTATGAACCTATGAACCTATATATATATATATAGATATATCTACACTGTTTAGACGGCTCCCACCGCCTAAGTGATACTCTAATAATGCAGCGAGTGAACCCGACTCGAACCTGGTAAAAGTTTTAATAGCAGAGCTTTCCACAAAGTTATAAAACCACAACATTAAGCGCTTTCATCTGTAGATACAGACTTCTTTAGAACAAACTTTGCATATAATACACTTCGTTTTAAAACCTTTTTGGCGCCAAAAATTCCATTCCTTACATTTAAAGTGCCAATGCAACAATATTTCATTGTGTCATTACAAAATATAACATGTAATATAAAAATACATAGCATCCATTCCAACATATCCTAAAATATAATTCCATTTCATAGCAGTCTATCTCATATACATTATATTAAATCTATTAAATATTACATAAAAATTGCATATTGCTGATTAACATAATAAACATAACAGCTTCTTTTCTTTAAACTGTTAAATATTTTTTTTAGTTTATATCTACTGCAAAAAAGGTTTAATAGTAATATGGTCATTGATCCTGGATTCCCTTGTGGCATTTGTTAAAATCTGCCACATACTCTCTCTTTTACTTAAATGGGTACCCTCTGTTAAAAAACATCATCCTAATAAAATTGATTTCTTTTTCCATTACTTCAAAATTAGAGGACATTCGAGCAGCTCTTATGCACTGTCCTTTAAATATATTTTTTAAGATTTGCCTGGGATGGTTACTTGTATCTAAATATGTTATCCCTTCAGTACTAACATTATAGGTAAACTTCAAAAAATTACTAGTATGATTCAAGTATTCAATAAATTCATTAATGAGTTCAACCGGTCCATTCCATAAAATAAACATATCTTCCAGAAATCTGGTGTAATACGATATATATTTTTAATATTCACTACTAAATAAAAATTGATTTTCCCATTCAAGCATAACCAAGTTTGTAAATATAGGGGCATATGATGCCCCCATAGCCACTCCCTTGGTTTGCTTAAAATATTCGCCCTCGAAATAGATGTAATTATGACCCAATACTAAACCCATCATGTCAGTAATTAGATTAATTCTCTCCCAGCTCATGTTGGAATATTTTCTCAAGCTGGTACAAAAATCTTCCAGTCCCTTTTGTTTAGGGATACACGAAAAAAGATCAATAACATCTATCGTAATGTAAATCAAATTGCTCTTCCATATGCTAGGGGTTAATATCTATATATATATATATATATATATATATATATATATATATGTGTGTGTGTGTGTGTGTGTGTGTGTGTGTGTGTGTGTTTGTGTGTGTGTGTATTTATAGATATGCAGATATATTTGTATTAACATAGTTATTCACAGTAACATGCATTCCTTAATATGTAGCACTTACCTTTCCTTTATTTTATCTCCACCACACCTTCCTCTTTTCTCTGTTTTTTTCAGGTGATGCTGGATATCCACTAGAGCCATAGTTCATGACACCAATGAGAAATGCAAGTGGAGCTGCTGAAGATAATTTCAATACAGCCAAATCACAGACCTGTATTGTCATTCAGAGTGTTTTCAGCATGTTGAAAAGTTGATTTAAGTGTGTGGATGAGTCTAGGGGTGCCCTTCAATAACCTACCTACTGCATGCAGGATGTTTAACATAATCATGCATCATTCTGGTGGTGAAGTGACCCATACTGTCACTGCAGCTCCCATATCCAGTCTTACTATGACTAATTATGACCAGCCGGCAGCCATAGTAAGGGATCCCCATGTAGCACATCTGTCCATGGCATATGGCTGAGCAGGTTGAGCAGCAGCATCTAGTCCAAAACGATGGACCATGACATTCAGGTTGGTGTTTCTTTTCTTGTAAAAACCACATAAAGTTTACCTGATGCATGCCGTGATATATGTGGGCATGCTTTGTGATGCATGTTCTACTGTCATCAGATATTCACTCATCTTTAAATATTTGTTTTTATTTCAGAACTGGTAGTCACATTATTGTTTATATAAGTTAGCCCCGAGTGCCGATTGATACCTGTTCACTGATGCCGTAAGGTATCATATATGAAATAATTATATTTTTAAATGTTTTGCACAAGAAATTCTGCTTAGGTGGTGGACTTAAGTGTGCAAGTAGTGAATATCCCGACGTGGTGTTGCATTTTTAGTCTATCGTCTCTATTTCATCACATCCATCCTTCCCCTTCAGTCCTTTCAGTCCATTTTCATCACCATTAGCTGCACATAATTCAGTGATCTGAAGTCTTCCAAACAGAAACGTTCCTTCTAATTCTAGTGAGTGGAGATGTTGACATAGTCATAGTTGCCATGTGGCATATCGTTTCTGTCCTAACTGCCTGTATGGCTAATTTGCAGTAAACAAGCAGGTTCTATTCACTAATCACATATACAGTGAGTATTGCCATGCAGGAAGTTCCATGGACTGCTGTTAGGTACCACTCACCCCAGACAAACAACTGTCCTCACTTCAATAGCCCATTGCTAGCCCCAGTCTCTGCCAGGATCTGCTCTTACAATGGACGAATCCCTAACTCTCACCCTCACCTGGGGAAAATGAGCTGATTCACAACTCCATTCCTCCTCCTCATCCAGACATTCAGCAACCTGAGGTCCTAATTATATTTGTTTCACCAGCAATGAAATCCTAACAAAAACCTCTCCAATACTTGGACATTGGACAATAATCCATCAAGATGTACACTGGAGAGACAGATTGGTAGCAATCATCGATAAGGGTGCATAGCCAACAAAATCAGGCAATTTCAGACAGTGAAAAAGCACTGCATTTTAACTGTTTTGTTAGCCATTGTTTAGGGTGAAGGAATTACATGGCTGGTACAAGAAATGGGATATTTATCTAAAGTGTAACTGTCTGCATACCATGATGTGAAGGCACAACTAAAGTTATAAGCAGGCTTCATTAGCAGAAACTGTATTACTAAGGATAAATAAATGTTCATATCAATGTAGTTCGGAACTGTCCATGTTTCTGTTTTCTGGCCATTCTTCATAAACTAAAGCATAAAAAATGTTTCTCTGCAATGAAAGATGATTTTATTTGGCCAAAGCAAAATGCCCTTTTATTAGACACCTGCTGATTCCTCAACAATGTCTTCACTGAAAATGACTTTTTAACAATGTTACATTGAAACTGGATTCTATACTGTCAAACAGGAGTATATAATAAAAGGATAGTGTGGAAGTTTCATCCTATTCCCTTTTTTGTTACTAATTCTGCATCCTTGCACTTTTGAACCAAGTACACGTTTCGCCAATGTTCAGTGCGGTGTAGGTGAAGTGTTTACAGTACTGAAAATGGTGATGTTGAAAAGTCGGTCAACCTGATGACTACCCCTTCATGGTTATCCAAGTTATGGTATAATAGGAAGAAATTCCTTTTTTTCATTTTTGGCCGCAATATTGGAAATTCACTTAACAGGCTTCTTTCAGTAGATTAAATAATGTTAGTTTGCTTCAGAATCCCAGTAGAATAATTTAATGATAAATTATTAGAAATGAAAGCAGTGGAAATTTAAAAGAAAAATTACTTCATGAACTATGAACAAAAAAAAAAATCATCTTTCAATGCAAAATTATTTTTCCCCATATCTGAGAAGCAACAATGCTTACAATCATGAGATGATCAAAGACATGGTTATATAGTAAGCTTTTCTTGAATTACATTAAAGCTAATCAGACTGCAGTGTTATGTTCTGCAAAGTAAACACAGCATTGTTATTTTGATAGTTTTGAGTATTTATGAGCAGAACATCACTATAGGGTATTTAGCTATGATACTACCTGAAGAATATAAACAACAGATATGTTCACATAACATGCCAGCGATGATTTCACAAAGCAAAAGCAAATCTTTGAAATTATACACCACTTATTTTGGTCAAGATTTGAAAAAAAAATGAAAGCTGTCACATTCACGATTAGCTCTTTAGAAATAAATATGGTTTAGGGAGAGATGTTGTAAACTACCAGTCTGAATACTTTTAGAGTGTTATAGCACCTTTACCACAAATCTTCAGCACATGCTTTTTATGTTGTATCTTCATGAATATAAAAAGAAAAAAAAGGTTCACATATGGCACTGGAGATGATTTTCCAAAACAGTAGTAAAATTTCTCTATCAAGTGGAAAAATGCTTTTTGAGCTTTGTTTGGAACTGCCATTTATCACATAAACTCATGAAAATTAGAAATGACTGTATCGTAAGTCAAGAAGAAAATACTGAAAACTGAAGTTATGACAATGCTGCTGCCAGAATATAAACACACCAATAAATTTTGGTTTCATCATTTTTAGTCTATATTTTCAGAACATCTGCCCCAGCTGCATGACACAGAGGGTTCAAGCTCTGACTGTAGCCCAGCAGGCTCAGGTTTCAATTGCAGGCCCAAACAATGGCATAGGGATGCAGAGAGAGTAGAAGTGCATGTGGCTAAGGTTATTGTAATAATCTGGGGAGGGGGGGTTACAGTAAACCACAACCACACAAACTCTGGCTGGTTGGCAGTGAGGAGAATGGTTGAATTATGTGACCCTAGTCAGTGGAACCTGTCATGGACTGCATTACACTGTATCCAGGGTCAAAGATGGGAGTGAACACTCACCTGCATTTTGGCCTGGTATTGCAGCATTTGTGCGTGCCAGCTAGTAGAGGTAGAGATGATTTTACTTTTTTATGGTCTGAACTTTGTAACATCATTTCACTCTTGGAGCCTTTCCACACCATTGGTTCTGATGTCTTTGACATTGTGACTATTAATTTGTCTACATATTTCATTTGTTACTCAGATTGTAATCGTTTATTGCATCTTTCTGAGATTTACCTCTGCTTTAGGGCTGTCTGTGAAGTGGTTGGTTCTTTTGCTGCCTAATGCTGACATTGTACAGACCTTTTAGAGCCCTGCATGCTGTCTAGGATTTTTGGTGGTTACCAGTGGTGGTGCTGCGGTAGCGTTGTCACCTCACAGTAAGACGCTGTCCTGTTCGATTCTCAGCTAGAGCGTCTTCTGTGTGGAGACATGCGTGAATGGGCGTACCTTCGTTAAAGGTTGTGCGTCAGTGCCGGCAACTCAGCACGTAAAAATCTACTGCCAATCATTAGCTGACCGGAGTTCCGCTGTGGCGACCCCTAACCGGGAAAAGCCGAAAGACAGAACCACCTAGTGATGGGCTGTCAAACAGCTCAGTACTGTTAGCTACCAGCCTTGTCATTTTTATCTATTTTTGTTTTACTAGAATCCATCTAAGATTTGCTCGTATAATTCAACATTTAGTTCATTACATTTGGTAATCTATTTTTTACTGCTCTGCTTGTTTTTATTTATTTATTTAATTTTGTTTATTTATTATTTGATTTATTTTTTGATTGATAGAGTGTGCTGCTTTCTTTTGCCTTCAGCTGAACTTTGTATTATATAAATGAGCAATTTATCTAGATCTTTTTTTAGTTTTTTAAACCTGCCTACCTTTTTGACAAGTATTATTACAACTATCATTACCAGATATACATTAATAGGTTTTGTTTTGCCTTTATTATTTGCTATTCTTTTATCTTTCTAGTTTCCTAATTGATTTGGAAGCCCCTTGAATTTCTTCTTGTACTTTCTATAACTATTTTACTGATGTTAATTACATTTTTCTTATTATGTTTGTGTCCCTAGTTAAAACTTAATTTTATTAATTATTGTGTAGCATTATTAGCAATTAATATAGCTTTGCTTACATTACGCTAAAGAAAACATGTATCTTAATATAGCTTCTAGTGATGCAATGATTTTATAGTTATAATACAGACCTCCTTTTACTTCTTCTCTTTTTCTGTTCTCCTCAGGTTCTCTTCAGGATTTTCAGATTTGTGGAAGATAATTTGGGTCTATATTATATCAGCGAACGTTTAAAATAGCGAACACTGTATAATTGCCAAACACACGGAACAAAGATTTTTTTCTCAGGGAAAAAAAGTTGCTGCTCCATTAAAAAAAAAACACAAAATAAAGTGGGGGGCTTTGCCGTGCACCCCCCAATGTGGGGGGTTGTTCCCCCCCACACACCCCTACTTAAATATACCAACTCCGAGATCAAACCACAGTGGAGGAAAAAAATCGCTGTTCCATACTTTCGGGATTTCACCATTTCAAGTAAACAGGGTCGATTAAACAGCGTTTGCTATTTTAAGCATTTGCTGATTTAAAAGAAACCCGATAATTCACCCTTTAAAAAACTGAGGTGGGCACCATAAGCAGAGCCCTGTTGGCGTCACTACTGAACTGGGCACCTATCAATCTATACTGTTTACTATATGCCATGCTAGAGTATAATGCCACAATGGCATTATTTCATCTTTTCTGCATGTACCCCAAATTCCTGCTAAACCTTTATGGACAGAATCAAAGAACCTGCTCTCCTCTGGTCCCATTATTGGTCTCTATATACCAAAGTGAATTCCATCTGTAATATGCTGTGGATTATTTCTAAATTGTTGCGCAATGCCCACCTTAGATTTATAACAGAGTCCTAGCTATCTAGATAACAACCTTTAGCCTCAGCTGGTGGCAACCCCAGTGTTAAATTGGGACATGATTATGATGGAGTTGTTACTTGATGTAAATCAGAGCCCTAGGGTGTCCTTGCCATTATGAGCACCAAGCTCTCTCAGTATATTATCACTGTAGGACAGACTATTGTTTTCTACTCAGCTACTATCCACTTGTTACATTAGTACATTTCTGCAAAAGTTCTTGTTGACTTGATATTAAGTCACTCAAACTGGCTGTTTTTTGGGACTCCATATTAAAATGTTGGCACTCAAAATGCTGAATGTTGACATGCCAAAAAAAAAAGACCAAAAATATAGGAGAAAATGAAGTCATGAAGATTTCTCTTTCCTTAAAACCTATTTTTTGCAAGAGGGCAAGCCCCCCCATACCCACCCATATGGGGGGGCTCCCACACCCTCCTATGTGGGGGCAAGAACTCCACCTCCCTGGACTTATATATATCAACTCCAAGATCATTGTACCAAAGAAAAAGGGAATATTCTGAGAAATGGCATCTCAGACTTAGTATATAAATCCATTCTTTCAGCCATTTAGTCACCATACCTCCCAACTGTACCGAATTACTCAGTAGAAACTGAGTTTTGGGGTCCAAATAATGGGGTGCCATGATTCCCGAGTGGCACCCCTTCATTTCCGAGTTCTCGGCACTTTTGTTTTACATTTTATTTCCTGGCTGACGTCATCACGTGCACAATAACGTCAGCTCTGTGAAGCAGCCTGCCTGAAGCTCAATGTGCATACATTTCACATTTCCGTCTGAAATGTGCTCAGAATCCTTGGCAGGAATAACTACAATGTGAGCAAGGCATCTTCCATGCTGTACTGATGGAACAGCCATTTGAAACTGCACTGTGAGTGAGGCTGGCTGGATATCTGTAGCTGCACAAGCCGTTTGTTGCTGCAGCTCCGTTTGATATGTTGCTAACTTGTTGCCGACTGGAAAGGTAGTGAAGAAGTGTGCCTATCGAACTGTCCACTTGACCATTAAGGCAGCAGAATAAGGATAGGCTCTAGCTGCAGCTTGATTTTCTTTCCTTTGAGTGTGCTTTCCGTTTTAGCTTTATAAAGACATTTGCTTTTACCAGGAGTGTGCTAACGGCTGCAGGCAGGTTACAGGTTGCATTTCATTTTACTTTTAAAGCACTGTGTTTCAGCCTGGTTTCTGTTTTGGCTTTTTGAAGAGTTTGCTTTTACTGGGAGTGTGCTAATTTACAAGTTACATTTTGGCTTGGTTGCGGTTCTAATAGCACTGTAGCTTCCTACCAGGAGTTTTATTAAGTGTGTGTTCCATTCGTTATTGCCAAAGGGATAACTATCCTTAATGTTTTTTACTTAAAATTTGCCGTAGGAATTTTGTTTACTTCAGAATTTAAGACTTAGTAGTTTTTTTTTCTGCAGATAACTATAAAGTGCACATAAGTATAGCTAAAGCATTGTGAAAATATGTAATTTAACAAAATATATAATCATAAACCAAACCATGATAACTAGATCAGTTTTATAATTAAATTTTCGTACATTCCATAGCAAAACAAAATAAATAAAATAATAATCAAGGAATTTTAAAAAGTACTCCATGGTGTACAGGGTATATGCCTGGCTAAACTAACATTTTACCTGTGTTTTTTTGGCTTTTGGTAGTTTTTTGCTTCTACTGAACTGCTGGATTCTGTTTATGTCTTCATGAATGCAAGATGCCTGAACTTGTATGTATGCTATATAAAAAAATAATAGCATTATTTTCTACTAGTGACTAGCACTGTGATAGAGGCGGCCTTCATTCTCTGGTAATTGTTGTAATCCCACCCACCCCCACAGCCAGATTGCTGTTTAATACCTTTTAAAGCCTTACCAGGTCACAGCGCAAATGGAGTTTAATTTTGTGGAACTCAACAAAAGTTACCTATCCATCAGCCTTTAATTTCCTCTCATAAATGCATCTGGCCATAATTCACTACTGGGCGTCTGCTAATGGCAGTGAGGATATCCTCACCAGCCACAATGCTAGGAGCACTGTTTACTCATGTTGATTACTTAAGGCATAATGAAAGACCACATATGTGGCAGCTGACCATGTATAACAGCTTACTGAAGAGTTGTAGCCTACGTATAGAAGCCATTACCAGGATTTTCAGCTTGGTTTACTTTCCTTTTGAGTGTGTTTTCCATTTGGCTTTTTAAAGAGTTTGCTTTAAAAGGAGTGTGCTAATGGCTGCAGACAGGTTTCATTTTACAGGTGTAGGTGTGTCTGTGTGTAAAATGCCCCCTGTTAAATAGGCAGGCTGGTTACAGTTACTCAGGCTCAAACCCTGTACCTTGGGTACTGGGTAGCAAGAGCCTAAATTCTTTACCCACCACCACTTGTGATTTTTGCCTCATATTTTTGTTCTGTTCCTCATAAAATCTGTGGTTTTCTGGATTTTTGTAGCAAATCAGTGAGGATTGAATTCACTAAATAATGACAGATATTGGAATTTCAGGTGTCATATTCTTCAGAAAATACATGGTAACACAAAACCTATTATTCTAACAAAGTTTATTAGATCAATATTTGAAATTTGTCCCTATATTAGGGGCTGTATTTCCCCAATATTGGCTTTATCCAGGTTTTTTGTGCTTCAGAGGTTGAGATCTGGTGAGAAGTTGAACAGAATTCACTAAATTAAGTTTATTTAAGTAACATTTAAGTTTCAGTCTTCCTATCTTTCAGGAAACGCATGGTGGTAACACAGCATTTTATTCTAGCAACTTTCAAAGATTATGCAAACAATGTTTAAAATGTGTCCCTGGTTTTTGACCTTTTGTCACCCCAATAAATTTTGGCTTTTCCCAGATTTCTTGTGCTGCAAAGCTGAGAGATACAGTTGAGTGTTGAGTGGATTTTACAAGGAGCTGAGAGCTTCAGGGGAAGAGAGATAGTGATGCTTATGCCAAGTCTACTTGCATTGTTAGTAGCACAATAGGTAGAATACTTGCTCTTGATGCAGAAATCTGTGGGTTCTACTCCAACAGTATGTGTAGATGTATTGCTGATACTGTGTTGTACTTTTAAAGGGGGAGGATGCTGCAGTCCTGAGAATATCCTTTTCGGCGGAGATACCTAGGCAAGTAACTATAAACCTGTTATGAGTTTGTCATCCATTTTCTATTGCAATATCTTTTTTTAATGTGACATAGTCAATTTGGGGCCATATTTTTGGTTGTCTGTTCAGTTTGCATTTAAAAGCTGATATCCCACAACTCCATTGGAGTGGGCGGGTTACATAATTATGTATGCAAATTGTATGCTAATCAGCGTACAGATTTGTACCTATTTTTCATGGGCTTTGTCCAGATTTTTGATGATTCCAAGTTGAGAGGTATGTCAGTCACTATAGTGTGAGTCCCGACATTTCAAACAGTTACTGCTTTTTGGTGGCTTCAAAGTTTGGGCTAGTCATAAGATGAGAATGCTTACTAAGGAAATTCTACATATTATAGAGATTCAGGTCTGTACAAGTGGTGGTCTCCATGTGCTACTGATTGTGATGTATACTGAATATTACAACAAGGTATGGCAAGTTCTGACATGTTGATAGATCTGAACACCACCTAGTCCATTTTGTTCTGGAGCTTCTCCTTTGTACTTCCCGTCCCCCAGTAGTAAACTTGTAGAATACAAAAACATGAATAAGATCACAAACGCTCAGTTATTTACTGTGCATCACCTGCTCCTGCCTTCAGCTAGTGATGGCAGTAAAGACCAGCTAGTCATTGACTCTAACAGGGTTTGTCTTCTGGTCTGGGCCTGTTTTCACCAATCTATGTATGTCAAGTTACACTGAAGAAAGGTAAGCCATGGTGTTGCCTTAAGTGACATTATGTTAGGAGGAACACATGACGCTTGGGACACTAGTGGAGGAACTCTGGCCTTGAGAAAGACAGATTTGAACTAGATGGGCACTGTTCTTACTGCTAGTCTGAGATCTGACACTAAAGGTGGCATTCCTAAACAAGAAGATGTCAACAGAAGGTAACCAATTGCCTGTGTTTTCCCATGTGGTCAGTAGGCTGTGTTGTCCAGCTAGTCCTTCCACCTGCAGAAATTTATTCTCCTTTCAGTTTGAACAGGACATTCTGTATTTCACTGAAATAGTTGCTTTTGGATCATTAATGCATCCCAATGTGTTGCTGGAATTTGCAGTGGTCTTGACCTGGGATTATATCCTCCTATCTTGGAATGAGATTTGAGGGTCTGCCTTTTTGGAGTTCAACATGTCCTTAAGTTCAAGTATGTGCCTTACACTATGTGACCTGGAACTTTGCCTTTTCAGTCTGAGTACCACCTATCCTGTGGAACTTCTGGTCCATTTATTTATTTGATTCTAATATTATCTCTGAGGTCTGTTTTACTGTCTTTTTAGGAGATCTTGGCAATTCTTATCCTTACGAAACGTTAGTTTGTGGATCCTAGTGTTGTTTATAATTGGCATCTAATCTTGAATTTGACATTTATGGGAAGGCTGCATATGTGCAAGTTAAAAGCCATTGAAAGGTTCAGAATCAGGCTGATCTATTTCAGCTTGGATCTCAGACTCACTAGTGCATGGAGATTGCCCTAATTAAGAGAGTGAATGATCTCATTACAAAAAGGGATCATGTTATTATTGTGCATTGGTCTTCTTGATTTCTTTGGAATTAGAAATGGCCGAACACAGTTATCCTGAGGGAGCAAATTTAACCATACTGTGGTCTCCCCTACTCACTGCATTCCACAGTGGTTTGCCTCTATCTTTTCTGGATGTACTCAGAAGAATATGTTAGATGATACTTCATCGTCTTCCTACTCCCTGGATCAGTACCTCAGGGTTCCATCTTAGGATCATTATTATTACCTGGAAATATGCTCCCCACGGGAGAATGTTTTTGTGAGGAGAAGGTCTCGATTCTCACTGTTATGCAGATGATGCATAGCTTTACTCTGTTTTCCTCAGCAGCATATGGCAATCATTGATTGTCTTTTCAGATGATCTGCACATTATCCATCTCTAACTGAAAAGTAATGTCATTCTTAGGGATTGTGCTGCTCCTGCTTTGGCCCCTCATATTATTTACAGTAGTGACAACTTGCAGATTATTAGCAGAGATTGTCATTTCAATGTGAAACCTAGTGACAGGCTGTCATCCTAAGACTGTCTGAGGAACATTAATTGCTTAATTCAACCAGGGGCCATTTCTGTAAATGTTCATACTTTGGTCTCTTCACATTGTTGTTTCTCAGTGCTACCTGAGCTTAAGCTTCATCACCTGCAGCTGATAAAGAACTCTGCAACACAGGTACTGGTACACCTCACTAGTATCACATCACCTCCCATTGCCCTGGTGTATGCGCTAGCCGAGAATGAATGATCTTACTGCTTTCAAGATTTTGGTGTTGATCTTTTTGGCCCCATATGGTTTGGGTTCCTCCTTTACTTAAGAGTTACTGGTCCACTTTTATCATGCCAGTGCACTCCCTTCTACCACTTTTGGGCTGCTAGTAGTTTGAAACTTTTACTGTTTCATCATTTGTCTGAAATGTGATGTTTCTTTGGAATATAGTGCCACCATGGGAGTGCCTTTCTTTGGTAGCTCTAAGTTTGTCTTTGTTTGTCTTTTCAGCTTTTCCCGGTTAGGGGTCACCACAGCAGAACTCCGGTCCACTAATGACTGGCAATCGATTTTTATGGTGCCAAGTTGCCAGCCCAACCTTCAGCAAAGGCACGCCCATTCACGCATGTCTTTCGGAGGCCACTCAACCGCGGGGAAGACATGCAGGCTCCACACAGAAGGCACTCCAGCCAAAAATCGAACAGGAGAACCTCTTGTTGTGAGGCAACAATGCTACCGCTGTACCACCGCGGCTCTTTGGTAAGAATACCCTAAAATTGCACCTTTTCAATCCTGTCTAATCTGGTGATTATAAAAAGATATTTTTTGTCCCTTAATTCTGTGTTTCTGACCAAATATACTATGTCCTTACAGATCACAGACTCTCGGGCTTTGTATTAATGTTTTATATATTGTTTTATTCCTGTTTTAAGATATTGTGCTTACTTTTTATGGATACACATATAAATACAATGTTGAATAAATCATGGTTTCATTTTTAAGCAGGCCTGTGTGAAGGTAAGAAACTGCAATGGATAAATGAGGAAGTATTTCTTTTTATTAGTCACTAATGGAAACAAATCACAAATCTTGCATGTTGCAAAGGACCATTTTCAGTCTCTCACAGTTCCTCAATTAAGTTTTAGTGGCAGAGATCTTCATATAAGCTGCATTCTGATAGGTTTCATATTATATCACTCTACCAGCTATTATCACTGAAGGATACTAGTTTGATCTCAGCCAGCCTTATAGGAATACAACTTTCATTCCTGCCTTTGTCGGTGTACAATCACAAAATGGCTTAAGCCAGATATACTGCACATCAGACAGTGCGGTTTAAGCTTAATCTTAAATCCATAAAGTGCATTTTGGGGGGAGTATTTCAAAAGCTCACCTGAGGAAACAGTGTGTTGACTGCAGTGTGAGCATGTCAGTATAAAATAAAACTTACATAGTCATGTGAATTTGTGGTTACAAATTAGGTCTAACCTGATATCTGAAGAAACAACAAGATAAAATGATTGTGCTGCAGAAAACCAAGACTAAAACTGGATTTTGGAGGTTATATATTAATAATACACTGCATATCACATGTAAACCAAAGCAATCATTTTTATTACTCAAATTTCACTACTAAAAGATATATTATTACAAATGTGTCATTCTTAAAAAACAGTCCATCTTAATATTTTACTTTTTGGAGAAACAAAAGTTGTTTTTGAATATTCTTCTGAAATCTACAGTGTTTATGACTTACTTAATATGATAATGGAAACAAAAATGCAAAAGTGACATAATAAATGTAGCACCCATCAAAAAGATCCTAACAAACTGCAGAAATGTTTTAACAAATAGACTAGCAGACCCCGTTTTTAAATGCGTCTTGAGGAAGATGCAAAGTTTCCCTTAAATTTCACATTTCAGCATAACAATAGGCCTTCCCTGCGGTTGGGTGGGCATTCGTAAGACATGCGTAAATGGACGTGCCTTCGTTGAAGGTTGAACGTCGAGCTGGCACCTCGGCGTTCGTGAAAATCTACTGCCAATCATTAGCGGACCGGATTTCCGCTGTGGCGACCCCTAACTGGAAAAAGCCGAAAGACAACAACAACAATAGATTAATGCACTATGCGAAACAGATCTTTGTTAATGCACTTGGGCCTGCAAGCCAAATTCTACTAACAATAAGCATGTGTTTCCCTTATTAGGATTCATCACTAGAGCTTAAGTGGAACATCTAGTTATATTCTGAAACATTCATCAATAACAAGAAAACCCTGATACATATTTCAAGAGTAGATGACAATGTGTGATTGCAAAAATCCCAGAGCAGATGAATAAAAGTATTAAATGACAGGCCTACTAATAATCTGATTGATGAAACATAAAGAAAATCAAAGTACAATGAGAACACAGATACACACACACACACATGTAGGCCAAACAATATATAGGCTCAGAGTTGTAGCAGTGGAAAGAAATCTATGAAGGCAAGAAATACAGTGAGGCAAAACAAAATGTAAAATTAATGACAAAAGGAAGTATAACAGATTAAAGGAACCTAGAATCAAATGAATCAAACATGGCCTTCAGATAACAACAGAAGAGACGAGAACAATGTTATGTATCTCAAATGGGAAAAGAAGAGGTCAGTCATTCGTGAAAATATAAACAGTCTAGGAAGACTATGATGTATTATGTTCTCTTTCATTAGATCTTTAAACAGCACATTCGTAAACTTGTCTTGCTTGATGTCAATATCTTAGCACACTGTTATGTTTGTTGTGATATCACACAATTCACAGAGCTGGGTAAAGGTGAATTTCTTGTTTTTAACATTACTACTTTTGAATCAAGTTTATGAAGCCTCAGAAATGGTATATATTAAGATCAGTGTATTGGAAAAGAACTCTCTCATCAGGGTGTACCAGGGGCCAGAGCTTCCCTGGAAAAATTATTGTTCTGTAGTCTTTTCCTGTGATTTTGTGTAGATTAAATATTTCTGTCAAAGTGTTTTGCATGTTGACTAAAACAGATGCAATGTTTCACTATAGATCTTCATTGACTATTACTGTTGTAGAAAGTGTGGCCTTAGTATACATAAAGGTATTATGAGGGAATCATAGCATTCCAACTTCCAGAAATTATACATAATATGAAGCAAAGAGGCAGGATGGGATCACCCAGTATAACTGTAAAGGAGTTTACTCAGCTGGTATACAGGTTAAGCAATGAGACCCACAAAAACTGCACAAACTATTTACTTCATATTTTAAACACAATACAACAAAGAACAAATGGAGCAGCAATCAAGCTCTTTATTTAACTAAACAAACTAGTGCCTCAGCATATGCCTTCAATGATTCATAAAAACTAAAAAAAATTATCGGATTTAAATATTGACAAACAGTCAGATCTCTCACTCAGTTATTTAAATTCATGATTACAAATATCAAATGATTAATTAAATAATTAAATACCTTTCTCACATCAAATTTAATAAATAATATATTACAACAAATACTTCATAAATAATTCATTGTCTATACTCCCTGGTTGTATGATCTCTTCCCAACAGCACTTCTGAAACATTTAAAATTGACATCACATTAAGACGTACATGCAGTATTACATAAGATAACTTCAAATCTTCCCCATAATATGTATTATTAAAATGTGCAGCTATAGCACTGGTTGCAGCTTAATTCTTTATGTCCATCCAGGGTTGCCAGACGTCCCTATTTGGGCGGGACTGTCCCGAGATCAGCTGCCTGATACCGAGTCCTGCCCTGCCGGTTTAAATCCCGGCCAGCCCCCGATTTGTTTTTTTTTTTTTTTTTTTTTTTATTGTCCCGTATACCTGGCATACGGGCCAATCAAAAATTGCTAAACACGGAGCTTCTTGTGTTCTGCATTAAACACGAAGCTCAGAGTTTAGCGATTTTTGATTGGCCCATATGCCGGTATACGGGCCAATCAAAAACCGCTAAACACAGAGCTACTTGTGTTGAATGCGGAACTGCAATGCATTAAACACGAGAAGCTCCATGTTTAGTGCAGAGCTACTGTTCTTTAATGTGGAACTGTGCTCCGCATTAAAAACCTTTTTTTTTTTTTTTTTGGTCTTCACTTGCCGTGAGAGACCTTATTTTTTTTTGTCCCTACCTGGGGGGCTGGAAATCTGGCAACCCTGTGTCCATCTGAGTTTGTTTGAGGCTGCATTTGTTCTTTGCAATATTGTGTTGAAAAACAGAAATGTTTAAAATTATTTGGCAAAAAGCATAATGCGTGATAAGCCTACTTACTTCATATTACCTGACTATCTGTGAAGGAAAGTTCATGCCACAGTGCCGGAGAACAGGACCAAGTCCCTCTGTTGCAGCATATGATGCCTATGGAGTAGTCACTGAAGGAAGGAAGTACAGCAAGGTATTTACAGTCATTAAACTTTTTTTTAAACAGCTATATAAATTTAACAGACACAGCAACATAAAGCATCAGAGTCAGCATTTTCAGACAGCAACACTTCAATTGTTTCATATTAATTATTTGTTTAATGTACTGGATGTTTTTCAACTACAACCCTGGAAATTTTTCAGTCAATAAAATACAAATACAGTGTCAGTTCACAATGATTGGGTTGGGAGGGTGGCCTAATGGTTAAGGTGTTTGCCTTACAAACACAAGGTACACGGTTTGAATCTCACAGGGGATAATTGGCTAGACTTAAAATGGCTTGCAAGGACAGTTAGCCTAGTACTAACCTATGAAACTACAGACAAGCTAATTGTTCATCTAGCAATATGTATCAGTGGAAGTAGGTGCTGTCTGTATACAAAGTCGCATTACAAGATAGTTAAGTGTTCGCTTTATAGGATAAGTTATTACTAGGCAACATCTGAGGTAGCAAAACACTGTCAGCAAGTAAGTGTTTGACCAAGTAAATTCATAGAGCTGTGTAGAATTTACCTTAGATGGTGATGCTTCATGGTTCAGGGTCAGTATGTCCTCTTTGCTACATTCTAAAGGAAGATCTTGATAATTAGCCAAGTTCATCATTTCACTCTACAGTTAATGATACGTCTACACACATGACTGACTTAGCCTTGTTGTAAAAGTACATTTGTTTAACAGAAGATGGTTTTAGTTACCAGAAGCACGTATTTTATTTAATTTGTACTACCTTTGGCTGGGTCAGTAAAGCATCTTTTCAGAAACTAGCTAAGGAATATATGTGACACATGAAAAAGCAATAGCACTGTGCACAGCTGTAGCTAGAAAAGGTAATCAATTTAAGATAATAAATGTTGAGTGTGCACGAAAACCTACATTTTACAATATTAAACTGCAAAATACATTCATTTGTCTAATAAACAAAATAATCCACAGATGAATAAGAAAAATATTCTCAACATGGTGTTGAATGCTTCTAAATGCAGTTTTTGGTGAAGTACAAATTATCAGAGAACAGCAAAAATGAACTTTAGTGAAAATAAAAATGCAAGTACCATGCCCCTAAATCTCTTACTAAAATAATTCCAATGCTCTTTGGGGCCATGGAAAACATAAAATGTTCATAAATGGTGAAATTGAGCTGCTGTGAAAACAATTGCTCTGCAAATCACAGTTCTTTAACTTTATTGTTATTGAAATAAAACAGAGCATTTGACAGCATTTCATGTACCCTATCATTACGACTGAAACTGTAACACTATTAAACATTTAGGACAACCTGTGCAGTCCCGCTACTCCACTCTCCTTTATAATTCCCATTCATGCATAATTTAGCTTCTGTGTTTCTGACAATGTGCCCAGTCTAATTCCCTTCTCATCAATCTCTTCAAATGCAATGAACTTCTGTCCTGAGCTACTCAGCAATTTGAACAATTTCTTGAACCTATCCAGCTAAAATGTAGGAACATCAACGTCAGTCATTCTGCAGTTATCTTGTACTGAAATCCTTAAAAACTGAAAATTAAATAAAGCCTTGGTTATCCACGCATAATGAACTTATTAAAAGGTCTCAATGAATGCCTAAGGAATCAGCCAAAGTATGCTATTTTATACTAATCTAATAAACTCATAGTGTACGAAGAGCTGTGAATTAGTTCATTTTCTTGCTATATTATGTGGTACTAATTTACATTATGGGATGTCACAGGTTCAGGTTTTAATAACAGATTTTTAATAACTGTCATGCCTAGAGTAATCCATTAATATCTTACACCTGAATCTGTTGCCATAGGCAGATAGAGCACTGTTCACAGTACTGGAATCTAGGGTTCAATTAGCTCCCAGGGTGCTAAAAGAGACATCCAGAGAGACGGGATAAAGCGTCCACTGACCTGTTTTGTTATTTCATGGAATGAGTGTGAAATCTTGCACTGCTCATTCATCCCCTCGCAGACCCCAGGCAACCAATAAAGGTAAGCACCTTAAATAAAGGATACGCTCAGTAAAAAGCCATTGCCAAAGTGCCTGTGCAGAGGTAGCTACAAACAAGTAGCTTGATAAATTGAGCACTGAGGGCATTCTCGGAGGAGAAGATAAAATCCCTGAGCTGAATGCTGAGTACAAAAATACCCACAGTTTGCCATTCAATATCAGAAAGGGAAGCATATCCAAGCTTACAACATAATACATGGAACCAGTGTTTGATTGCTGGAATAGGAGTGATCTGGTTGCCAGTGAAAATGGTACAGGTAAAAGGGGGTCAGAAGAAGAACCACAAAAATATTTTAATTATTTGTCTTTAGTACATTAATGTTTCAGTGTTAATGGTGACTCATTCAAAGTGAACTAATTATAACCTGGAACTTTCTTATCTAATTCATTTTAATGTGTTCACTATCTGAATAACTCATGACATTTTTATAATAAATAGACGTCCAATTTGTTGTACCCCACATTTTGTATACTATCATACATTTCTTCATCTACATTTCTTCCCTAGTGCCTTAACAAATTATTGAATCGGTATACATAAACTGCCTTACAAATAGGAATTAATGACATCCACTATTTATAGTTCCAAGTCTTTTCTCACTTTTTCAGGTATTTTAAATTATGTCATTCCCTTTTCCATCACATTTGTCAAAGTATGCCATTTCTGGTATATGCTAATAAGTGTTATTTTCTGAAATCACTCTTTAAGGTTCATAAGTTTAATAATCAAACTTACAACCTACCAGGAATTCTGCTGCTGTAACCCCAAGCTGATATTTTCTATTTCCTATGGACTTACCAAGATTATTTATAAAGGAAGTTACTGACTGACTTCTCCTGATTGCAGGTAAGCTTATTCCATAATCTTGAAAGGTGCTGTGTAATTAATCTCCCATTTTTGTTCTACTATTGCTCTTTATTTTAATCTCTCTTTTCTGTTCTGTTATTAATATTTTAGTATCATGTTTTCCAATGTGGCATTAGCTCCCCAGAGATGAATTCTAGATATACACTTTCAAATAGACTTGTAGTCTTACATTGTGCTGCAACTGACCACCTGTTTTTCTCTCACTAATTCAGGTCATCTAAAATCTAGCTTTCAGTCGCTTGTACTTACAGCAGCAGACTGCAACCATGCGCAGACTGCAGCACCTATAACTGAAGCCTTGTGTCATTGAATTATGAGATTTTCTGGAGGCCCATCCTTGTAACCTGAGTTGTTAGTGTCATATAATACTTGTTTAGTTTTGTGGCACCTGCTCCTATAACTTGTGCCATATCATGATGTATAGTACGATAAACATTGTTACTGGCTGCCTGTTTACACTTGGACTGTGCTGCTCTTCCACATTACACCAAACTAATATTGCCATATCTTGTAATTGTCAGCCAAGCATCGATTCTACTATCTCTGTACTATAGCTAGCAGGCAACAAGGAACCTGTTATACTTTTCTCTCTATCTGAATTCCATACAACATGGTACCACACTCTGCCTGCACTCCTTTTGTTACCATCCTACCTGCATTATGCATTTTAAGGCAGTGTAGGAGCTGCATCATGCTCATGGACATCTACTTAATGATGCCAGACACAGAATCCACGTGTAAGAGTTATACATATATATTTGGACGTGAAACAAACTCCTCACATCCTTCATGTACCCAGGTTTATCACTGCTCACTTCACACCTCCTCCACCCATCACACCCCTAACACCAAACCTACATATGATGAGGTACTTAGTTCCTCCTGAGGCCTTCTAGGCATCATACTAATGTGTCTTGATTTGCAGTAACCCCTAAAGCAGACAGAACATACTGCCACACACAAAAATGTCTTAGTCATAGGTGAATCAATAGCTAGACACACTGACACATCACTCACCAGGCTGGGCAAAGATAAAATGATGGTCATATGTCTCTCGGGTGTCAAGAATTCATGAAGTCACCATAGCTTTAAGTTCCTTTCACCCCAAATATGCATCTGTCCTAGTTGCTGCACATGTGGGAGTAAAAAAAATCATTGCTGCTCCAACTTGAATGACATGAACAGAGACATGGCTGAGCTGTCTTCGTAAGTTTCTGTGGCTCATAAGCAGCTAGTCTTGAGCGATATCCTTCCATCAGCATGAATGATGGGGTAATAAAAAGAAAAACATAATCAGCTTCAGCAGCTGGCTCAGTAGTAACTGACTTCACTTCAAGTAGGTCCAAGGTGTGTCTTCTTGGAGAGAAAGGGTTGGCAGTCCTACCTTCTTCATTAAAGATGGCTTGCAACTTTCTACCCATGCCTTATGTTTATAGGCAAAAATGTTTTTACTGTCCATAATGCCTATTTAGGCAAAGTTAGTCTCATACACCTACCAATCTAGCAGTTTCAAACCAGGCATATACTATTGTGGCATTGTTCAATGCTAGATGCCTAAACAAAAGTTACCTGCCTCAAGGTCTTCCTAACCTTTGAAAATATAGATATGAGTATAAATACTGAAACATGGTTCCAGTGTCGTAACACTCCTTCTGTACCTAGTTTTAATGCGAAACACTTGTTAAATTTTCTACCGAGGATGGCTACATCTCTATTGAGAAAGTGTCTATTTTAATTCAAAAATTCCATTATCACATATCTAATCCAGCAAGATAAAAACTTAATAATCCCAAGCAAGTTAAAATTTCATGTCATGGACGATTACAAAACCCCTTCCATGACAAATGTAGCCCATTAAATCTGCCTCAGCTAATTACAGCCTCTAACTGTTGAACCTTACAAGATCATTCTGGATGATTTTGATTCATCGTCATCATCACCAGACCCCCTTTTTCTCATTTTCTACATGGGGTCGGGGTGTCACGTTAACTGTTGCCATCTCTCTTGATTCAATGCCACACTCCTGCTTTCTTCGACATTCATGCCTGACTGTCACAGATCTTCTTTCACACACTCCATCCACCTCTTTGCTGGATGTCCTTGTTTCCTCTTCCCTTTTTCCTGTCTCTCTCAAATCTTCTTCAACAGATTGGCTTCTGCTTTTCTGCAAATGTGTCTGAACCACCGTAATCTGTTCTCGTTGATCTTTTCAACAATTGGAGCTACTTTGGCTTCTGCTCTTATATCATCATTTCTTCATTTGTCCCACATTGTGCATCCCACCACCCTTCTCAGACACTTCATTTCCATCATCTCTAGCTTCTTCATCTGTTCTGCCTTTACTGCCCCAGTTTCTGTACCATGCAGTAGTACTAGTCACACCACTGTCTTGTGTACCTTTTCAGCTTCTTTGGCATTCTTCTGTCATAGACTACATCTGCGACTATATGCCAGTTAGCTGCAACCCCTCTGATTCTAGCTTTGACCTCTTCATTCAGACTATCATTCTCCTCAACTACCCCTCTCAGATACTTGAAACAATTTACCTGTTCCACTATCTTCCCTTCTATCTCAAGTCTCAGATTTTTCTGATTTCCCCAATTTGCTGCCATTACCACTGTATTATCTGTATAAAACACTGTGGTGGTGCAGCGGTAGCGTTGTTGCCTCACAGCAAGAGGTTCTCCCGTTTGATTCTCGGTTTGGGTTGGGAGTGCCTGCTGTGTGGAGTCTGCATGTCCTCCTCGCGGTGAAGTGGGCATTCAAAAGACATGCATTGAATGGGCGTGCCTTCATTGAAGGTTGGGCATCGGGCTGGCAACTCGACACCATAAAAAACAACTGCCAATCATTAGCGGACTGGAGTTCCGCTCTGGCGACCCCTAACTGGGAAAACCCGAAAGACAAACAACAACCACTGTATTATCTGTGCTTAGTTTCATCCCATGTGCCTTCAGTTTTGCATTCCATTTCCCTATCCTTTGCTGAAGTTCTTGCTTATAGTCTGCCTGTAATGCCACATCATCTGCATACAGCAACTTTCTTGATCTGTCCCCTCCAACCTGTTTGCTAATGTAGTCCATCACCAGTATGAACAGCAGGGGGCTCAGAGCTGAACCCTGGTACACACCCACCCCCACTGGGAACCCCTCCGTGAGGGCCAAACACTGATCGTACTTGAGTCATTAGGTCCTTGTACATAGCCTGCACTAATTCTACCAATGTTTGTGGGACTTTGAACCACTGCAGTATTGCCCAAATCAGATTTCTTGGGACCTTGTCATATGCTTTCTCCAAATCTAGAAATGCCCAGTTGGATAATTTCCTCCTTTCTAGCATATTCATCAGCTATCTGTCTCACTGCAGACATCAGATCAGTTGTGCTACATTCTGATCTGAATCTGAACTGCTCATCTCCCATCTTACATTCTACTACTCTGTGTATCTGTTTAGCAGTCACCCTCTGCAGAACATTCATGCAATGTGACAGGAGTTTGATACCACTGTACTGCCCACAGTTGTAGATGTACCCTTTGTACTTGTACATTGGCATGAGTATGCTTATTCTCCAGTAATCTGGGATACACCTAGTTCTCCACACTGCTATGAGTAACCTCAGGAGACATTTCTCCTCTATCTCACCCAGCATCTTTATCATATCTGATGTGACCTTATCTAAAACTGCTGCTTTCCCTGACTTCATTTTCCTTAGTGCTGTTCTTAGTTCTTCTAGGGTGGGCTCCTTTTCTTCTCTCATCATAGGTTGTTTTGGGGGCAGTACAGCTTCTGTGGGGTTTTTGGGTCTATATTACGTTATCGAATACTAGCAACGTCGAACGTTATATGGTCGACACCATATGTTTGAAGTTGCAAGTATTCAAAAATGAAAGCAGAAATCTCCGTAGAGAAGATTTCCATTTACTGCACTGTGGTGTAATCTCAGAGTTGATATATGTGGGGGGTGTGGGGGGTGCAGGGGGACTTGCCCACCTGCTTAAAATGTTCAGGTAAGTTTTTCCTTTTTTTAATTTGTTTTATTTAATTTTTGAATACTTGCAACTTCGAACATATGGTGTTAACCATATCATGTTTGATATTGTAAGTATTCGATAACGTAATATAGACCCAGGTTTTCTTCATTCAGACCTTCCATCTGCCTTTGAAGTCCTGTGGACTGGTGAACAGGTTGTTGCTGGCATCCCTTATGAAGGGTGTTTGACTATCTTCTCATGTTTCTGTCTCTGCCTTGTAACCTGAAATAGTTTCTTTGTGCCACCTACTGAGTCACTTTCCAGAAGCTGGTAGAGTGCCACTGATGCCTATTCTTTGCTATTGCAACTCCTTTCTTAGCTTCTTTGTTAGCCAGCCAGTATTCCTTCCTAGCCTGGTCTGCCTTTTCTATCTCCCACTTTTTCCTGCACTACTCCTTTCATTTTACGACTTCCTGGACTTCTACATTTCACCTCCAGCTTTCCTTATGTACCTCATTTCCATAACTGGCTCAGCCACATATTTGTTCTGTAGTCCTCACACATGCTGTTTTGAGGTGCTGACATTCTTCCTCAACTCCACCTATTTCCTCTTCTTCTTGGGATGCTAGAGCCCTGAGTAATTCTTTGAACTGTTATACTTTCTCTCCAGTCAACTTCCAGGTCTTCATCCTGGTCTCTGTTGACCTTACAGCCTTCTCTGAGTCTGATCACTGCTTGCAGCTGATTATGACAACCAGTGGTTTATGCTGTGGACCAACTCTTTCACTGGGGATGACCTTGCAATCATTGATTCTACCCCAGTGCCCTTTCCTTACTAGGAGGAAGTCTATCTGAGTTGCATGGTGGCCAGTCTTGTATGTGATCTTGTAACTATCTTTTTTTCTGAACCATGTGTTGGCTGCTATCAAGCCATTTGCCAGACAGAAGTCTAGAATGGTCTCTCCTTCTTTATTCCTGTTGTCCCACCCACATGGACTCAGGCAGTCCTCATATCCTGTTCTGTCTGTCCCAATATCTGCATCCAAGCCACCCATTATCAACACCAGTTCATGCTGTCTTGCTTTATCTAGTAAGATCTGCAACTGCTGTCTGAATGCACTCTTTTTCTCAGTATCACAACCCTGCCATGGGGCATAGGCTGAGATTATGAATACCACCCTACCACTACACTGGAGTCTGAGTGTCATGAGTCTATCACTAATTCTGATGATATCCATCACTGCTTTCTGAAGCCTCTCTCTTACCACAATTCCCATACCATTTCTAGCCAGTCCTCTTCCTGAGTAGTAGACTCTGGATCCCAAGCCGAGTGGCTTTCTGCACTGCCATTCCATCTTGGCTCTTGGACATATAGGATAACCAGCCTACCCTGTATCACCATGTCATCCACTTCCAAGCTGCGACTTGTCAGTGAACCTACATTAAGTGTAGCAATTCTTAGTTCATGTTTGGCAGGTTGATTGGTTTTATGTCCAGCTTTCACTCAACAGAGCTATCCGAGGTAGCCCAAGCTGGGAAACTAGACACCGGCCAGCCAGTAGCTTATTGACTCAGGGCTGCTGGGCTTTATGGCAGGCACACACTGGCCAATAAAGGCACATACATCCTTCCAACCATTAGCATGGGTCCCTGGTGTAGGTCGAAGTAGGCCAGGTCCTCATCCCACTTATCACTGGTAACTACCCATGCCCATTTCGAAGATATTAGTCAACATGACCAAATCACCTAGATTCATATTTTACACTGTCGGATGGCTAGCCCTGCCACTGTATGCAGTCTGTGATCTGTGTGCTCCTATCTTGAGGATACTGCACACCACAGTAGATGCCAAAGTGGTTAGTCTGTACAACTCTTCCCCCATAGGGCACCAAGTAGAGTCCGTGCTGCTGCTCACAGCTCCATGCATTGGTGAGTTTGAGATGGAAACACTCAGCATGTTTTTCAGAGGTGGGAGGAACCCCACAGAGACACAGGGAGGACATGCAACCTCCACACAGGCATTGGTGGTAAAGTCAGGAGGCAAAGACCTTAACCATTATGCCAACAAGTCTCCTAGAGGATGATTCTGATTACCTATCTGTTATAATGGTTTATTATATACAGCACAAATAAGTATGCACAATGGTTTCTTGCATCATCAGTGTCAATTCTCTGGACCAATTAGTCCCCTCTCCTAAAGTTTAAACCTTTTTAAGATTCTGGCAATATTATGCACCATACCTATAGCTGTACCTTCTTTGATCAAATATGCCAACAGTATAACAATGATCTTCATAAGATCCCAAACTAAGACGCCCTCAAATTTCACTACATTCTGAGACTTCTCCTAGAATAGATTCCTAGCAATAGTTTCTGACCTCATGAGATTTAGGACCTCCCCAGTCCTTGAGGACCCTATAGCTAAAATGGTCACTTCTGCTATACATTTGGTCGAATCCCAGCATAAAGAAATTCTACAACAACAGAAAAAATTCCTATCCCTAAGAGACAACATCAAATCTCGGGGTCTATATTATCATATTGCATGCTCAGAAGAGTGAACAACAGATAATCGACCCCATGTAAGCGAAAACTTACAACGTCGAAACTTCAGAACAGTGATTATTTTGCAATGGAAAACAATCACTGTTCCAAAAAAAAACAGTAAAACATTACTTAATGTGGGGGGCTTTGCCCCCCACACCCCCCCTACTTAAATATACCAACTCTGAGATTGCACTACAGTGCAAAAAAGGCAAAGTAGCGAAAGCGGTCAAACAAATTCTTTCCCAGGGAAAGAATTCGCTAAACAGCTGCTTCGCTATTTTGCCTTTTCGCGCTTTACTGTTCTACAAAGACGCATTTGACAACCTGAGTCTGCTACAGCATAATAGGGAACCAAATCTCCTTACTCCAAATGTGACACCAGGGGGCAAAATATCAAGACCTGAAAAGCTTCATGTGAATTAAATATTGTTTCCATGTCCAAAATAGCCTATAGCTTTTTTAACTATATCAAGAACTTTAGAAACAGTACCCAACACTGCAATCAGTTGATATCAAACACACTAACAGACAAATGTAACTCAGATTTTCCACCTCAGTCTCCTTCGATGCTTCCCACCCACTGCATCCAGTCAGCATCTTCCCTTATGACTATTTCAAATAGATACTTAAAGTTCTTTTCAAAACCAAAAACACTAGCCGTGTTGGTCCAGACAACATTCCAGGTTGCTTCCTTGCCAGTATAAAATATTATCTCACAGAGTCGCTTGAAAATCTATTCAATATCAGCTTCTCCAATGGTTATGCACCTGGAGCTGGGTGAACACGTGCTATTGTTTCATGGGCAGCCCAACCATTTACCCTGGGAACTAAAGACCAATTAGCTTTACCAACCACATTTGTATTGTAATGGAACATACCACCACGGAATTCATAAATTTGGATATCGGCAGCTTACCGTCTCTTTAACCGATCCATTGTGGCTCTGTGAAGGGTAGATCATTCCTACCTAACATGGTTGATTCTTCTTCTGAAAGAGTCATTACTGCAGATTTGCTGGTTTGCCTACAGAGCAAACATCTTAACAATTAAATAGTTTCTTCCCTAAAGGCCATATAAGTAGACTGTATACTACATTCCTTTTTGTGCAGCTTTTCTAAGACTTTATCTAATAAATAGGTGCCCCTTAGCAAAAAATATTAACACATCTGTGCATTTAAATGGAAAAAGGTTCACTAGAGTATATAGTTCTTCCTCAAACACGTTGTTGTTGTTCTTTCGGCTTTTCCCGGTAAGGGGTTGCCACAGTGGAACTCCAGTCCGCTAATGATTGGCTGTAGATTTTCACGAATGCCGAGGTGCCAGCTCAACGTTCAACCTTTAACGAAGGCACGCCCGTTTACGCATGTCTTTTGAATGCCCACCCAACTGTGGGGAGGACATGCAGACTCCACACAGAAGGCACTCCCTCCACTCCAGCCGAGAATCGAACTGGAGAACCTCTTGCTGTGAGGTAACAATGCTACCGCTGCACCACCGCGGAATTTTTCTTCCTCAAACATCATCACAGATAAATTGGCTTTTAAGGGCACAAAGAGGACACCCAAATCTGGCAATGACAAAAATATTCATCTGATAAAAATGCTCCTGAGAAAACTTTACATGGGTTATATAACTTTAGTTCTTACTTCCATATAATTTCTGAGTATTGGTAGAAAGACTGCTAATATCCATGATAACCAATATATAACACCCCTCCGCACTTTATTTTTAATTTTATACAAGAGGTCTCCAAATTCATGTATGGAGGATTTTAACTTCTGTACAGGTTCAGAAGGATACAAATTAATCACTGTACCAATATTTCTAGAAAGTTATCTTAGTAGGAAACTATTGGTTCAAGTCATTATGAAACACTGGGAGGCAGCAGAAGATGGTTACTTTAGGGTTCAACGAATATAAACATTTTGCTACATCTCTTAAATCTAAAATTCCAAGACATATATCCTTTATCTAATAAATTAATCTAATTTTTAATGTCACCATATTAATTTCCATTGATTAAGGTGTATGTGGCATTATTAATGTGTTTCATATACATTTTATAATATTAATTTACATATAATACTATGTTTTTACCCTTATCTGACGGTTTAATTACTACACTGTTATGGCTATTTTAAACTTCTTAAAGTACTCCAATGCTCTTTACCAAACTAAAATAAACATTTTTTTAATGATAGAGAAGACTAAACAAGCAATTAATTCCTACATTCTAAAAGTAAAAAAAAATATTTGTTACCATTTCATTAGAAAAGCTAGGAATTAATAATATTTTAAACTTCATTGCATTGGTATCGGTATTTACATGCTTATCTATGACTGCATTTTTATTACAAGTAAAAAAGAAAAAAATATTTTCCACATTTTTGTTATGTCCAGATTCTAAAGCAGTACCAACAGTGATACTATTAACCATATCAGAAGCAGAAAATTGTGTTAGAAATAATTTGTAACATAATTGGAATAACTTGGTTTTGGTCTCATATTTTTGAGGTGCTACAGCATGCAGAAACTATGTCCCAGTTGTAGCACTTTTAATTCTACATTGGTGAAATCATAACCTGATATATTCATAAAATTAGCACTGCCATTTTGTGAACAAATATTGAAGTGAACTAGTACAGTAGAAGGTAGACAGTACTTTTTGCATTTTCTGGTAAATTCTTAACAGATAATCATAGTATTTTTGTGCCCTCTATCACCATAAAAGAGCTTGTTGCATTTTCTGGTAATTTCTTAACAGGTACTCATAGTATATTTTGTGCCCTCTATCACAATAAAGAGCTTTGGCTAGTGGCTCTTTAAATGGCTGAAACAACTAAGAATACCTAGATCCTGGTATAATAGGAGCTGAT
Source organism: Protopterus annectens (assembly GCF_019279795.1). NCBI lineage: Eukaryota > Metazoa > Chordata > Ceratodontiformes > Protopteridae > Protopterus > Protopterus annectens. The sequence goes on from NC_056734.1 coordinate 539,287,614, forward strand.
CTGGTAAGAATATCTAGATACTGGTACAATAGCAACTGATCTGGTAAGAACACCTAGATACTGTTATAATAGGAGCTGATCTCTTAGGAATACCTAGATACTTCTATAATAGGAGTTGATCTAGTAAGAATGCCCAGATACTGGTATAATAGTAACTGATCGGGTAAGAATACCTAGATACTCCTATAATAGGAGCTGATCTAGTAAGAATGCCTAGATACTGGTATAATACCAATTGATCTGGTAAGAATGCCTAGATACTGTTATAATAGGAGCTGATCTGGTAAGAATACCTAGATACTGGTATAATAGTAGCTGATCTGGTAAGAGCACCTAGATACTGCTATAATAGGAGCTGATCTGGTAAGAATGCCTAGCTACTCCTGTAAGAGGAGCTGATCTGGTAAAAATACCTAGATACTGATATAATCACAGCTGATCTGGTAAGAATACCTAGATGCTGGTATAATAGTAGCTGATCTGGTAAGAATACCTAGATACTGGTATAATAGCAGCTGATCTGGTAAAAACACCTAGATACTGGTATAATAGGAGCTGATCTGTTAAGAATCCCTAGATACTCCTATAATAGGAGCTGATCTGATAAGAATGCCTAGATAGTGGTATAATAGTAGCTTATCTGGGAAGAATACATAGATACTGGTATAATAGCAGCTGATCTGGTAAGATGCCTAGACACTGGTGTAATAGAAGCTGATCTGGTAAGAATACCTAGATATTGGTATAATAGGAGCTGATCTGGTAAGAATAGCTAGATCCTGCTATAACAGGAGCTGATCTTGTAAGAATACCTAGATACTGGTAGAATAGGAGCAGATCTGGTAAGAACACCTAGATACTGGAATAATAGGAGCTGATCTGGTAAGAATATCTAGATACTGGTATAATAGCAACTGATCTGGTAAGAATGCCTAGATACTGCTATAATAGGAGCTGATCTCTTAGGAATACCTAGATATCCCATAATAGGAGCTGATCTGGTAAGAATGCCTAGATACTGGTATAATAGTAGCTGATCTGGTAAGAATACCTAGATACTGGTATAATAGCAACAGATCTGGCAAGAATGCCTAGATACTGTTATAATAGGAGCTGATCTGGTAAGAATACCTAGATACTGGTATAATAGCAGCTGATCTGATAAGAACACCTAGATACTGCTATAATAGGAGCTGATCTGGTAAGAATGCCTAGCTACTCCTGTATTAGGAGCTGATCTGTTAAGAATACCTAGATACTGGTATAATCACAGCTGATCTAGTAAGAATACCTAGATGCTGATATAATAGCAGCTGATCTGGTAAGAATGCCTAGATACTGGTATGATAGGAGCTGATCTAGTAAGAATACCTAGATACTGGTATAATAGCAGAGCTGATCTGGTAAGAACACCTAGATACTGCGATAATAAGAGCTGATCTGTTAAGAATACCTAGATACTCCTATAATAAGAGCTGATCTAATAAGAATGCCTAGATACTGGTATAATAGTAGCTGATCTAGGAAGAATACCTAGATACTGCTATAACAGGAGCTGATCTGGTAAGAATATCTAGATATTCTTATAATAGGAGCTGATCTGGTAAGAACACCTAGATACTGGTATAATAGGAGCTGATCTGGTAAGAATATCTAGATACTCCTATAATAGGAGCTGATCTGGTAAGAACACCTAGATACTGGTATAATAGGAGCTGATCTGGTAAGAATATCTAGATACTGCTATAATGGGAGCTAATCTGGTAATAAATATCTAGATACTCCTATAATAGGAGCTGATCTGGTAAGAATACCTAGATCCTGGTATAATAGGAGATGATCTGGTAAGAACACATTGATACTGCTATAATAGGAGCTGATTTGGTAAGAATATCTAGATATTCTTATAATAGGAGCTGATCTGGTAAGAACACCTAGATACTGGTATAATAGGAGCTGATCTGGTAAGAATATCTAGATACTCCTGTAATAGGAGCTGATCTGGTAAGAAAACCTAGATACTGGTATAATAGGAGCTGATCTGGTAAGAATACCTAGATACTGCTATAACAGGAGCTGATCTGGTAAGAATATCTAGATATTCTTATAATAGGAGCTGATCTGGTAAGAACACCTAGATACTGGTATAATAGGAGCTGATCTGGTAAGAATATCTAGATACTCCTATAATAGGAGCTGATCTGGTAAGAACACCTAGATACTGGTATAATAGGAGCTGATCTGGTAAGAACACCTAGATACTGCTATAATAGGAGCTGATCTGGTAAGAATACCTAGATACTGGTATAATAGCAGCTGATCTGGTAAGAAAACCTAGGCACTGCTATAACAGGAGCTGATCTTGTAAGAATACATATATACTGGTATAATAGGAGTGAATCTGCTAAGAATACCTCGATCCTGGTAGAATAGTAGCTGATCTGGTAAGAACACCTAGATACTGCTGTAATAGGAGCTAATCTGATAAGAATATCTAGATACTCCTATAATAGGAGGTGATCTGGTAAGAATACCTAGATCCTGGTAAAATAGGAGCTGATCTAGTAAGAACACCTAGATACTGGTATAATAGGAGCTGATCTGGTAAGAATATCTAGATATTCCTATAATAGGAGCAGATCTGGTAAGAATACCTAGATACTGGTATAATAGCAGCTGATCTGATAAGAACACCTAGATACTGCTATAATAGGAGCTGATCTGGTAAGAATATCTAGATACTCCTGTAGTAGGAGCTGATCTGTTAAGAATACCTAGATACTGGTATAATCACAGCTGATCTAGTAAGAATACCTAGATGCTGATATAATAGCAGCTGATCTGCTAAGAATGCCTAGATACTGGTATAATAGGAGCTGATCTGGTAAGAATACCTAGATCCTGGTATAATAGGAGCTGATCAGGTAAGAACACCTAGATACTGGTATAATAGGAGCTGATCTGGTAAGAATATCTAGATACTCCTATAATAGGAGCTGATCTGGTAAGAATACCTAGATCCTGGTATAATAAGAGCTGATCTGGTAAGAATACCTAGATACTGCTATAACAGGAGCTGATCTGGTAAGAATATCTAGATATTCTTATAATAGGAGCTGATCTGGTAAGAACACCTAGATACTGGTATAATAGGAGCTGATCTGGTAAGAATATCTAGATACTCCTGTAATAGGAGCTGATCTGGTAAGAAAACCTAGATACTGGTATAATAGGAGCTGATCTGGTAAGAATATCTAGATACTGCTATAATAGGAGCTAATCTGGTAATAAATATCTAGATACTCCTATAATAGGAGCTGATCTGGTAAGAATACCTAGATCCTGGTATAATAGGAGATGATCTGGTAAGAACACATAGATACTGCTATAATAGGAGCTGATTTGGTAAGAATATCTAGATATTCTTATAATAGGAGCTGATCTGGTAAGAACACCTAGATACTGGTATAATAGGAGCTGATCTGGTAAGAATATCTAGATACTCCTGTAGTAGGAGCTGATCTGGTAAGAAAACCTAGATACTGGTATAATAGGGGCTGATCTGGTAAGAATACCTAGATACTGCTATAACAGGAGCTGATCTGGTAAGAATATCTAGATATTCTTATAATAGGAGCTGATCTGGTAAGAACACCTAGATACTGGTATAATAGGAGCTGATCTGGTAAGAATATCTAGATACTCCTATAATAGGAGCTGATCTGGTAAGAACACCTAGATACTGGTATAATAGGAGCTGATCTAGTAAGAACACCTAGATACTCATATAATAGGAGCTGATCTGGTAAGAATACATAGATCCTGGTATAATAGGAGATGATCTGGTAAGAACACCTAGATACTACTATAATAGGAGCTGATCTGGTAAGAATACCTAGATCCTGGTATAAAAGGAGCTGATCAGGTAAGAACACCTAGATACTGGTATAATAGGAGCTGATCTGGTAAGAATACCTAGATACTGGTATAATAGGAGCTAATCTGGTAAGAATATCTAGATACTCCTATAATAGGAGCTGATCTGGTAAGAATACCTAGATCCTGGTATAATAGGAGCTGATCAGGTAAGAACACCTAGATACTGGTATAATAGGAGCTGATCTGGTAAGAATATCTATATGTTCCTATAATAAGAGCTGATCTGGTAAGAATACCTAGATACTGCTATAACAGGAGCTGATCTGGTAAGAATATCTAGATACTCCTATAATAGGAGCTGATCTGGTAAGAACACCTAGATACTGGTATAATAGGAGCTGATCTGGTAAGAATACCTAGATACTGGTATAATAGCAGCTGATCTGGTAAGAACACCTAGATACTGGTATAATAGGAGCTGATCTGTTAGGAATACCTAGATACTGGTATAATAGCAGCTGATCTGGTAAGAATGCCTAGATACTGGTATAATAGTAGCTGATTTGGTAAGAATACCTAGATCTTGGTAAAATAGGAGATGATCTGGTAAGAATACATACATACTGGTATAATAGGAGCTGATCTGGGAAGAATACATAGATACTGGTAAAATAGCAGATGATCTGGTAAGAATGCCTAGATACTGGTATAACAGTAGCTGATCTGGGAAGAATGCCTATATGCTGGTATAATAGTAGCTGATCTGGGAAGAATACCTAGATATTGGTATAATAGCAGCTGATCTGGTAAGAATGCCTATATACTGGTATAATAGTAGCTGATCTGGTAAGAATACCTAGATACTGGTATAATAGGAGCTGATCTGGTAAGAATATCTATATGTTCCTATAATAAGAGCTGATCTGGTAAGAATACTTAGATATTGGTATAATAGGAGCTGATCTGGTAAGAACACCTAGATACTGGTATAATACCAGCTGATCTGGTAAGAATACCTAGATACTCGTATAATAGGAGCTAATCTGGTAAGAATATCTAGATACTGGTATAATAGGAGCTGATCTGGTAAGAATATCTAGATACTCCTATAATAGGTGCTGATCTGGTAAGAACACCTAGATACTGGTATAATAGGAGCTGATCTGGTAAGAATATCTAGATACTGCTATAATAGGAGCTAATCTGGTAAGAATATCTAGATACTCCTATAATAGGAGCTGATCTGGTAAGAATACCTAGATCCTGGTATAATAGGAGATGATCTGGTAAGAACACATAGATACTGCTATAATAGGAGCTGATCTGGTAAGAATATCTAGATATTCTTATAATAGGAGCTGATCTGGTAAGAACACCTAGATACTGGTATAATAGGAGCTGATCTGGTAAGAATATCTAGATACTCCTGTAATAGGAGCTGATCTGGTAAGAACACCTAGATACTGGTATAATAGGAGCTGATCTGGTAAGAATACCTAGATACTGCTATAATAGGAGCTGATCTGGTAAGAACACCTAGATACTGGTATAATAGGAGCTGATCTGGTAAGAACACCTAGATACTGGTATAATAGGAGCTGATCTGGTAAGAATATCTAGATACTCCTATAATAGGAGCTGATCTGGTAAGAACACCTAGATACTGGTATAATAGCAGCTGATCTGGTAAGACTATCTAGATACTCCTGTAATAGGAGCTGATCTGGTAAGAACACCTAGTTACTGGTATAATAGGAGCTGATCTGGTAAGAACACCTATATACTGCTATAATAGGAGCTGATCTGATAAGAATATCTAGATATTCTTATAATAGGAGCTGATCTGGTAAGAACACCTAGAAACTAGTATAATAGGAGCTGATCTGGTAAGAATATCTAGATACTCCTATAATAGTAGCTGATCTGGTAAGAATACCTAGATACTGGTATAATAGAAGCTGATCTGGTAAGAACACCTAGATACTGCTATAATAGGAGCTGATCTGGTAAGAATACCTAGATACTGGTATAATACGAGCTGATCTGGTAAGAATACCTAGATACTGGTATAATAGCAGCTGAACTGGTAAGAATATCTAGATACTGGTATAATAGGAGCTGATCTAGTAAGAATATCTAGATCCTGGTATAATAGGAGATGATCTGGTAAGAACACCTAGATACTGCTATAATAGGAGCTGATCTGGTAAGAACAACTAGATACTGGTATAATAGGAGCTGATCTGGTAAGAAAACCTAGATACTGGTATAATAGGAGCTGATCTGGTAAGAATACCTAGATACTGCTATAATAGGAGCTGATCTGGTAAGAACACCTAGATACTGGTATAATAGGAGCTGATCTGGTAAGAATATCTAGATACTGCTATAATGGGAGCTAATCTGGTAATAAATATCTAGATACTCCTATAATAGGAGCTGATCTGGTAAGAATACCTAGATCCTGGTATAATAGGAGATGATCTGGTAAGAACACATTGATACTGCTATAATAGGAGCTGATTTGGTAAGAATATCTAGATATTCTTATAATAGGAGCTGATCTGGTAAGAACACCTAGATACTGGTATAATATGAGCTCATCTGGTAAGAACACCTAGATACTGGTATAATAGGAGCTGATCTGGTAAGAATATCTAGATACTCCTGTAATAGGAGCTGATCTGGTAAGAAAACCTAGATACTGGTATAATAGGAGCTGATCTGGTAAGAATACCTAGATACTGCTATAATAGGAGCTGATCTGGTAAGAATATCTAGATATTCTTATAATACGAGCTGATCTGGTAAGAATACCTAGATACTGGTATAATAGGAGCTAATCTGGTAAGAATATCTAGATACTCCTATAATAGGAGCTAATTTGGTAAGAATATCTAGATACTCCTATAATAGGAGCTGATCTGGTAAGAATACCTAGATCCTGGTATAATAGGAGATGATCTGGTAAGAACACCTAGATACTGCTATAATAGGAGCTGATCTGGTAAGAATATCTAGATATTCTTAAAATAGGAGCTGATCTGGTAAGAACAAATAGATACTGGTATAATAGGAGCTGATCTGGTAAGAATATCTAGATACTCCTGTAATAGGAGCTGATCTGGTAAGAAAACCTAGATACTGGTATAATAAAAGCTGATCTGGTAAGAATACCTAGATACTGCTATAATAGGAGCTGATCTGGTAAGAACACCTAGATACTGGTATAATAGGAGCTGATCTGGTAAGAATATCTAGATACTGCTATAATAGGAGCAAATCTGGTAATAAATATCTAGATACTCCTATAATAGGAGCTGATCTGGTAAGAATACCTAGATCCTGGTATAATAGGAGATGATCCGGTAAGAACACATAGATACTGCTATAATAGGAGCTGATCTGGTAAGAATATCTAGATACTCCTGTAGTAGGAGCTGATCTGGTAAGAAAACCTAGATACTGGTATAATAGGGGCTGATCTGGTAAGAATACCTAGATACTGGTATAATAGGAGCTGATCTGGTAAGAATATCTAGATACTCCTATAATAGGAGCTGATCTGGTAAGAACACCTAGATACTGGTATAATAGGAGCTGATCTAGTAAGAACACCTAGATACTCATATAATAGGAGCTGATCTGGTAAGAATACCTAGATACTGGTATAATAGGAGCAGATCTGGTAAGAACTCCTAGACACTGCTATAACAGGAGCTGATGTTGTAAGAATACATAAATACTGGTATAATAGGAGCTGATCTGCTAAGAATGCCTATATCCTGGTAGAATAGTAGCTGATCTTGTAAGAACACCTAGATACTGCTATTATAGGAGCTAATCTGGTAAGAATATATAGATACTCCTATAATAGCAGCTGATCTGGTAAGAATACCTAGATCCTGGTATAATAGGAGCTGATCTGGTAAGAATATCTAGATGTTCCTATAATAGGAGCTGATCTGGTAAGAACACCTAGATACTGGTATAATAGGAGCTGATCTGGTAAGAACACTTATATACTGCTATAACAGGAGCTAATCTGATAAGAATATCTAGATATTCTTATAATAGGAGCTGATCTGGTAAGAACACCTAGAAACTAGTATAATAGGAATTGATCTGGTAAGAATATCTAGATACTCCTATAATAGTAGCTGATCTGGTAAAAACACCTAGATACTGGTATAATAGGAACTGATCTGGTTAGAATACCTAAATACTTTTATAATAGGAGCTGATCTGGTAAGAATACCTAGATACTGGTATAATAGCAGCTGAACTGGTAAGAATATCTAGATACTCCTATAATAAGAGCTGATCTGGTAAGAAAACCTAGATACTGGTATAATAGCAGCTGATCTGGTAAGAATGCCTAGATACTGCTATAATAGTAGCTGATCTGGTAAGAACACCTAGATATTGGTATGATAAGAGCTTATATGATAAAAATACCTAGATACTGGTATAATAGCAGCTGATCTGGTAAGAATGCCTAGATACTGGTATAATAGTAGCTGATCTGGTAAGAATAGCTAGATCCTGCTATAACAGAAGCTGATCTTGTAAGAATACATAGATACTGGTATAATAGGAGCTGATATGGGAAGAATACCTAGATACTGGTATAATAGCAGATGATCTGGTAAGAATGCCTAGATACTGGTATAACAGTAGCTGATCTGGGAAGAATGCCTATATGCTGGTATAATAGTAGCTGATCTGGTAAGAATACCTAGATATTGGTATAATAGGAGCTGATCTGGTAAGAACACCTAGATACTGGTATAATGGTAGCTGATCTGGGAAGAATACCTAGATACTGGTATAATAGCAGCTGATCTGGTAAGAATGCCTATATATTGGTATAATAGTAACTGATCTGGTAAGAATACTTAGATATTGGTATAATAGGAGCTGATCTGGTAAGAACACCTAGATACTGGTATAATACGAGCTGATCTGGTAAGAATACCTAGATACTCGTATAATAGGAGCTAATCTGGTAAGAATATCTAGATACTCCTATAATAGGAGCTAATCTGGTAAGAATATCTAGATACTCCTATAATAGGAGCTGATCTGGTAAGAATACCTAGATCCTGGTATAATAGGAGATGATCTGGTAAGAACAACTAGATACTGGTATAATAGGAGCTGATCTGGTAAGAATATCTAGATACTCCTGTAATAGGAGCTGATCTGGTAAGAACACCTAGATACTGGTATAATAGGAGCTGATCTGGTAAGAATATCTAGATACTGCTATAATAGGAGCTAATCTGGTAATAAATATCTAGATACTCCTATAATAGGAGCTGATCTGGTAAGAATACCTAGATCCTGGTATAATAGGAGATGATCTAGTAAGAACACATAGATACTGCTATAATAGGAGCTGATTTAGTAAGAATATCTAGATATTCTTATAATAGGAGCTGATCTGATAAGAACACCTAGATACTGGTATAATAGGAGCTGATCTGGTAAGACTATCTAGATACTCCTGTAATAGGAGCTGATCTGATAAGAAAACCTAGATACTGGTATAATAGGAGCTGATCTGGTAAGAATACCTAGATACTGCTATAATAGGAGCTGATCTGGTAAAAACACCTAGATACTGGTATAATAGGAGCTGATCTGGTAAGAATACCTAGATACTGCTATAATAGGAGCTGATCTGGTAAGAACACCTAGATACTGGTATAATAGGAGCTGATCTGGTAAGAACACCTAGATACTGGTATAATAGCAGCTGATCTGGTAAGACTATCTAGATACTCCTGTAATAGGAGCTGATCTGGTAAGAAAACCTAGATACTGGTATAATAGGAGCTGATCTGGTAAGAATACCTAGATACTGCTATAATAGGAGCTGATCTGTTAAGAATATCTAGATATTCTTATAATAGGAGCTGATCTGGTAAGAACACCTAGATACTGGTATAATATGAGCTGATCTGGTAAGAACACCTAGATGCTCATATAATAGGAGCTGATCTGGTAAGAATACCTAGATACTGGTATAATAGGAGCAGATCTGGTAAGAACACCTAGACACTGCTATAACAGGAGCTGATCTTGTAAGAATACATAGATACTGGTATAATAGGAGCTGATCTGCTAAGAATACCTAGATCCTGGTAGAATAGTAGCTGATATGGTAAGAACACCTAGATACTGCTATAATATGAGTTAATCTGGTAAGAATATCTAGATACTCCTATAATAGGAGCTGATCTGGTAAGAATACCTAGATCCTGGTATAATAGGAGCTGATCTGGTAAGAACACCTAGATACTGGTATAATAGGAGCTGATCTGGTAAGAATATCTAGATGTTCCTATAATAGGAGCTGATCTGGTAAGAACACCTAGTTACTGGTATAATAGGAGCTGATCTGGTAAGAACACCTATATACTGCTATAATAGGAGCTGATCTGATAAGAATATCTAGATATTCTTATAATAGGAGCTGATCTGGTAAGAACACCTAGAAACTAGTATAATAGGAGCTGATCTGGTAAGAATATCTAGATACTCCTATAATAGTAGCTGATCTGGTAAGAATACCTAGATCCTGGTATAATAGGAGATGATCTGGTAAGAACACCTAGATACTGCTATAATAGGAGCTGCTCTGGTAAGAACACCTAGATACTGGTATAATAGGAGCTGATCTGGTAAGAATATCTAGATACTGCTATAATGGGAGCTAATCTGGTAATAAATATCTAGATACTCCTATAATAGGAGCTGGTCTGGTAAGAACACCTAGATCCTGGCAAAATAGGAGATAGTCTGGTAAGAACACATAGATACTGCTATAATAGGAGCTGATTTGGTAACAATATCTAGATATTCTTATAATAGGAGCTGATCTGGTAAGAACACCTAGATACTGGTATAATAGGAGCTGATCTGGTAAGAATATTTAGATACTCCTGTAATAGAAGCTGATCTGGTAAGAAAACCTAGATACTGGTATAATAGGAGCTAATCTGGTAAGAATATCTAGATACTCCTATAATAGGAGCTGATCTGATAAGAATACCTAGATCCTGGTATAATAGGAGATGATCTGGTAAGAACACATAGATACTGCTATAATAGGTGCTGATTTGGTAAGAATATCTAAATATTCTTATAATAGGAGCTGATCTGGTAAGAACAACTAGATACTGGTATAATAGGAGCTGATCTGGTAAGAATATCTAGATACTCCTGTAATAGGAGCTGATCTGGTAAGAAAACCTAGATACTGGTATAATAGGAGCTGATCTGGTAAGAACACCTAGATACTGGTATAATAGGAGCTGATCTGGTAAGAATATCTAGATACTGCTATAATAGGAGCTAATCTGGTAATAAATATCTAGATACTCCTATAATAGGAGCTGATCTGGTAAGAATACCTAGATCCTGGTATAATAGGAGATGATCTGGTAAGAACACATAGATACTGCTATAATAGGAGCTGATTTGGTAAGAATATCTAGATATTCTTATAATAGGAGCTGATCTGGTAAGAACACCTAGATACTGGTATAATAGGAGCTGATCTGGTAAGAATATCTAGATACTCCTGTAATAGGAGCTGATCTGGTAAGAAAACCTAGATACTGGTATAATAGGAGCTGATCTGGTAAGAATACCTAGATACTGCTATAATAGGAGCTGATCTGGTAAGAATATCTAGATATTCTTATAATACGAGCTGATCTGGTAAGAATACCTAGATACTGGTATAATAGGAGCTAATCTGGTAAGAATATCTAGATACTCCTATAATAGGAGCTAATCTGGTAAGAATATCTAGATACTCCTATAATAGGAGCTGATCTGGTAAGAATACCTAGATCCTGGTATAATAGGAGATGATCTGGTAAGAACACCTAGATACTGCTATAATAGGAGCTGATCTGGTAAGAATATCTAGATATTCTTATAATAGGAGCTGATCTGGTAAGAACAACTAGATACTGGTATAATAGGAGCTGATCTGGTAAGAATATCTAGATACTCCTGTAATAGGAGCTGATCTGGTAAGAAAACCTAGATACTGGTATAATAGGAGCTGATCTGGTAAGAATACCTAGATACTGCTATAATAGGAGCTGATCTGGTAAGAACACCTAGATACTGGTATAATAGGAGCTGATCTGGTAAGAATATCTAGATACTGCTATAATAGGAGCTAATCTGGTAATAAATATCTAGATACTCCTATAATAGGAGCTGATCTGGTAAGAATACCTAGATCCTGGTATAATAGGAGATGATCTGGTAAGAACACATAGATACTGCTATAATAGGAGCTGATTTGGTAAGAATATCTAGATATTCTTATAATAGGAGCTGATCTGGTAAGAACACCTAGATACTGGTATAATAGGAGCTGATCTGGTAAGAATATCTAGATACTCCTGTAGTAGGAGCTGATCTGGTAAGAAAACCTAGATACTGGTATAATAGGGGCTGATCTGGTAAGAATACCTAGATACTGCTATAACAGGAGCTGATCTGGTAAGAATATCTAGATATTCTTATAATAGGAGCTGATCTGGTAAGAACACCTAGATACTGGTATAATAGGAGCTGATCTGGTAAGAATATCTAGATACTCCTATAATAGGAGCTGATCTGGTAAGAACACCTAGATACTGGTATAATAGGAGCTGATCTGGTAAGAACACCTAGATACTCATATAATAGGAGCTGATCTGGTAAGAATACCTAGATACTGGTATAATAGGAGCAGATCTGGTAAGAACTCCTAGACACTGCTATAACAGGAGCTGATGTTGTAAGAATACATAGATACTGGTATAATAGGAGCTGATCTGCTAAGAATACCTATATCCTGGTAGAATAGTAGCTGATCTTGTAAGAACACCTAGATACTGCTATTATAGGAGCTAATCTGGTAAGAATATCTAGATACTCCTATAATAGGAGCTGATCTGGTAAGAATACCTAGATCCTGGTATAATAGGAGCTGATCAGGTAAGAACACCTAGATACTGGTATAATAGGAGCTGATCTGGTAAGAATATCTATATGTTCCTATAATAAGAGCTGATCTGGTAAGAATACCTAGATACTGCTATAACAGGAGCTGATCTGGTAAGAACACCTATATACTGCTATAATAGGAGCTGATCTGATAAGAATATCTAGATATTCTTATAATAGGAGCTGATCTGGTAAGAACACCTAGAAACTAGTATAATAGGAGCTGATCTGGTAAGAATATCTAGATACTTTTATAATAGGAGCTGATCTGGTAAGAATGCCTAAATACTTTTATAATAGGAGCTGATCTGGTAAGAATACCCAGATACTGCTATAATAGGAGCTGATCTGGTAAGAACACCTAGATACTGGTATAATAGGAGCTGATCTGGTAAGAATATCTAGATACTGCTATAATGGGAGCTAATCTGGTAATAAATATCTAGATACTCCTATAATAGGAGCTGATCTGGTAAGAATACCTAGATCCTGGTATAATAGGAGATGATCTGGTAAGAACACATAGATACTGCTATAATAGGAGCTGATTTGGTAAGAATATCTAGATATTCTTATAATAGGAGCTGATCTGGTAAGAACACCTAGATACTGGTATAATAGGAGCTGATCTGGTAAGAATATCTAGATACTCCTGTAATAGGAGCTGATCTGGTAAGAAAACCTAGATACTGGTATAATAGGAGCTGATCTGGTAAGAATACCTAGATACTGCTATAATAGGAGCTGATCTGGTAAGAATATCTAGATATTCTTATAATACAAGCTGATCTGGTAAGAATACCTAGATACTGGTATAATAGGAGCTAATCTGGTAAGAATATCTAGATACTCCTATAATAGGAGCTGATCTGGTAAGAATATCTAGATATTCTTATAATACGAGCTGATCTGGTAAGAATACCTAGATACTGGTATAATAGGAGCTAATCTGGTAAGAATATCTAGATACTCCTGTAATAGGAGCTGATCTGGTAAGAAAACCTAGATTCTGGTATAATAGGAGCTGATCTGGTAAGAATACCTAGATACTGCTATAATTGGAGCTGATCTGGTAAGAATATCTAGATATTCTTATAATAGGAGCTGATCTGGTAAGAACAACTAGATACTGGTATAATAGGAGCTGATCTGGTAAGAATATCTAGATACTCCTGTAATAGCAGCTGATCTGGTAAGAAAACCTAGATACTGGTATAATAGGAGCTGATCTGGTAAGAATACCTAGATACTGTTATAATAGGAGCTGATCTGGTAAGAACACCTAGATACTGGTATAATAGGAGCTGATCTGGTAAGTCTATATAGATACTGCTATAATAGGAGATAATCTGGTAATAAATATCTAGATACTCCTATAATAGGAGCTGATCTGGTAAGAATACCTAGATCCTGGTATAATACGAGATGATCTGGTAAGAACACATAGATACTGCTGTAATAGGAGCTGATTTGGTAAGAATATCTAGATATTCTTATAATAGGAGCTGATCTGGTAAGAACACCTAGATACTGGTATAATAGGAGCTGATCTGGTAAGAATATCTAGATACTCCTGTAATAGGAGCTGATCTGGTAAGAAAACCTAGATACTGGTATAATAGGAGCTGATCTGGTAAGAATACCTAGATACTGCTATAATAGGAGCTGATCTGGTAAGAATATCTAGATATTCTTATAATAGGAGCTGATCTGGTAAGAACACCTAGATACTGGTATAATAGTAGCTGATCTGGTAAGAATATCTAGATACTCCTATAATAGGAGCTGATCTGGTAAGAACACCTAGATACTGGTATAATAGGAGCTGATCTGGTAAGAACACCTAGATACTCATATAATAGGAGCTGATCTGGTAAGAATACCTAGATACTGGTATAATAGGAGCAGATCTGGTAAGAACACCTAGACACTGCTATAACAGGAGCTGATCTTGTATGAATACATAGATACTGGTATAATAGGAACTGTTCTGCTAAGAATACCTATATCCTGGTAGAATAGTAGCTGATCTGGTAAGAACACCTTGATACTGCTATAATAGGAGCTAATCTGGTAAGAATATCTAGATACTCCTATAATAGGAGCTGATCTGGTAAGAATACCTAGATCCTGGTATATTAGGATCTGATCTGGTAAGAACACCTAGATACTGGTATAATAGGAGCTGATCTGGTAAGAATATCTAGATGTTCCTATAATAGGAGCTGATCTGGTAAGAACACCTAGATACTGGTATAATAGGAGCTGATCTGATAAGAACACCTATATACTGCTATAATAGGAGCTGATCTGATAAGAATATCTAGATATTCTTATAATAGGAGCTGATCTGGTAAGAACACCTAGAAACTGGTATAATAGGAGCTGATCTGGTTAGAATACCTAAATACTTTTATAATAGGAGCTGATCTGGTAAGAATACCTAGATACTGGTATAATAGCAGCTGAACTGGTAAGAATATCTAGATACTCCTATAATAAGAGCTGATCTGGTAAGAAAACCTAGATACTGGTATAATAGGAGGTGATCTGGTAAGAATACCTAGATATTGGTATAATAGGAGCTGATCTAGTAAGAATATCTAGATATTCCTATAATATGAGCTGATCTGGTAAGAATACCTAGATACTGGTATAATAGGAGTTGATCTAGTAAGAATATCTAGATATTCCTATAATATGAGCTGATCTGGTAAGAACACCTAGATACTGGTATAATAGGAACTGATCTGGTAAGAATACCTTGATACCGGTATAATAGGAGTTGAACTGGTAAGAATACCTAGATACTGGTAGAATAGGAGCTGATTTGGTAAGAATACCTAGATACTGGTAGAATAGGAGCTGATTTGGTAAGAATACCTAGATCTTGGTAAAATAGGAGCTGATCTGGTAAGAATACTTAGATCCTGGTATACTAGGAGCTGATCTGGTAAGAATACTTAAATACTGGTATAATAGGAGCTTATCTGGTAGCTTTTGCATCTGAAAAAAATCATATGTCAGATGACTGAACACCTCCTGTTGTAATTCACACTTCTTTCTGGATTTCTTAGATCTCCTTATAAATCTTTCACTGGAGTAATCATCCAGATCATGTTTCAGTTTGTTTTTCCTAAGTTTCACCGGTTCCTCTTCATTTTTTTCTCTAATTTCTAATTTATGAGTTGCAAAAGGTGAGAACTTTTAGTGGAATTTCATAGTGTTCTTGGTTTCTGATATTTTTGTTTTTAGCAACCAATTCCTTCTATTTAATAGAATTCTTTTATATAATAATTTGTACCCATTGTCAGGCCCACATATTTGCAGCTTTAATCCACCTATCTGTAAAAATGTTCATAGTTTGTGTTTACCCCCTTGGTTATGTAAATAACATTCTGCTTCTTGCAAGCACTTTTACTCACAGGTAAATTTGCAGAGAATCTGAGGTTTACTTCAGAGTCCAATTCCCAGAATAGTTTAATGAAGGGGACCATTTTCTTCTGCCTGTTATACAGAGCAGTATTATAGTCCCGGGTTTCTCTGACTCCATGACCAGTTAGACATTATGTATTGCCCATCTCCTGCCTGCTCTGGGAATCATTTCTCAGTCAGCAAAACTGTGATATTTTTTAACATGTCTAGGACAGTTGCTTGTATGGCCTCTGTGGTTGATTCTGTGCCCCTGTGCAATGACTGGAATCATGTGGGCTGGAAGCAGTTTACTTAACTCGTTATTTTATATAAAGGTAATCAGCTCACCTCCTTATGCCCCTCCTGGGAGCCCTACTATCCATAAATTGTTTTCATCTTGCCTGATTTTCAAAATGGTTGCTCTTTAATTCTAATTTCTGGGCATTAGACTCCAGCTCACAACATTTTATTGATGCTTCTGGGATGTTTTCATGGGTCAGTCAGGTCAGACTGTTGTTCAAGCACATTTTCTATTCTGATGAGGTTTCCTTCATGAGATGCAGATATAGTTTTTATTTGTTGTACATTAATTGCCGTCTTTTTAGACAGTTCTGTTTTGGAGTGTATAGCCATTTAAGGGCTTCAAGTTGATCTGTGACCCACTGCAATCAGCCACCATCTTGCACATGTAAGAATCCTGATACACAAGGGGAAGGCTTTCAGCCAAGATAGTCTCAAAACAGACTAAGTTCCAGACAGAGGAGCACTGCTAGACAGTCTCATGCAGTCAGCATTAATCTTTTATTCCTACTTAGCCATTCCAGTTCATTTGTATTTGCGGTTGTTAATACCAAACATGAACATTAAATGGCGAAGTTACTCATTCAGTTATCCTTCATGCACATTCCTGTTAGTGTCCCAGCTACCCAGTGTGTTTGAATTACTAAGTAACAGAAAATGAAGCATTCCTGATGTTTCTCACTTCTCTTATTGCAAAGAAAATGTGCAGCACTAAGGTAGGCTGTCTCTATCACCTACCACAAATGTTAATGAGACATTCTGGGGGAGCAACCTATGCTGTTTCGCTATGTGTTCTCCCCCAGAAATACTTGTGTAAGAAACAATGGCTGACCATTTTAATGAAGATAGCCAACAGCTCATGTTCACATGATTATGTTAGAGGTACGTGCTAGGGAGTTTAGTGGGCATGTAGTGCTGGGTAGTATGTGCGTGTGACGATATATGTGAGTGTATGTAGAGGTAGGTAAGGTATATGTGAGTGTGTGTCTGCCTGGGAGGTCACAGTAGGGGGTGTTAAATAAGGAACAGGCAGGGTAGGTGTATGTGTATGGGTGAATTGGTTAGCGTGTCCATGAGTGCAGTCTGGTTGAGAGATACTGTTTGTTTGTATGCACATGCAGTAATGTATGAGTGTGTCTGTGTGTGTGTGTGTGTGTGTGTGTGTGTGTGTGTGTGTGTGTGTGTGTGTGTGTGTGTGTGTGTATTGGGGGACACTAAGATACTAGAATAACTCTTTATATCATGCCTTAAGGGTATTTAAAAATGAGCACAGCAAGCATGAGCTCAGGAAACATGGGGCAGGAGAATACTAGTCACCAAGGATAACTCCTTATGTCATGCCTCTAAGGCACATGAAAATGAACAGATTAATGTTTTGCACTTCAAAAGACATGGGGGGACACAACACCAGGGACACTCTATATAGTATGTTTTAATCCACTTTACATGATTCAAACCCTATACCAGCAGCACTCTCATACATGTCTTAGACCTCTGTAACACCACTAAACATCAGAGATAGTGGTAAAATATTAGCTAAATCTTTGCCATTGAAAAAATGTAAGTAAATGGGAAGAAAATACAAAAACTGCATAAACTACAGAAAAAGCAAAAGCAGCGTATTTGCAGAGCACACGACAAACTAAAATTTTATTAAGTTCTTTTCATCTTAAAACCAATGCCAGACTTTATCAGATAAATGTTCAAAAAGAGCAGGCTAGCACGTACGGTAGATGCACGGATAAACCAAACATGAATGCATTCATCAGATAAAACCTGGCCAACAAAAATGCAGAAGCTATTATACAAAAGACATACCCCACCTCATAATGACATTATCTTAAAGACTTACAAAACCATAACTAAAACATGTAGAAAAATATGTTTAAATAAAACCCTTCAAAAATAATTATTGTTTTAACAAAAAAGTGTGAGTTAAAAATAAAATTACCTTTGAAATGCTTTATATTTGAGAAAACTAGTTATAGACGTTTCATTGAGTCCTGGAAAGGTAGCAGCATTAAAATGTACTTGCCAAAACAATTCTTTAATTTCCAGGTATAATCCAAAAGGACCATCTCTAACATTAGGAATGAATTCCTCCAGTACTGAAAATTTAAAGTGATGACCAGGAAAAGTAGCTATATGCCTAGCTAAGGCATTAGCTGCATTTAACTTAGAAACGGCATAAAGATGTTCTTTTATTCTTTCTTTCACTTGCATTCTGTTTTCTCTCTGTAATAAGAAGAACAGCTTTCACATAAGGCAGTGTAAACTACGCTCTTACTATTACAGTTTAGCTGAGCTGTGGACAGTGAAACTTTTCCCATTGACAGTAATAACATTGTCAGTTTTAAAATACTTGCAAACATTGCACATATTACATTTGGCCAGTCCTTTCACAACATTGGTACACATAGGTTTTTCTTTTGTTTCAAAAATATTCTTCAGAGACTGTGCCTGCCTATATGTGATTATAGGGTGTTCACCCAGCTTTATTATCCATTCAGGATTCTCTCTAATTATAACCCGGTTATTTTTCAAAATGTCTTCTATAATTCTATAATCTATAGAGAAGGTGGTAGAAAAAGAACTTTTGTAATTAAACTGAACTTCAGAAGCTGCTAGAACCAATGAGTTAGGATTGTCTCCTGTGGGGGCATTATTCCTAGTTGTTATGCCACCATTGGTGAGCATAAACGTATGGTCATGTAAAATGGGAACGTACACATTGTTATTTCTTTTTTCCATTACTTCAACAACTAACTCCTGAATAAGGGCTTATGTCTAGCTGATTCTGTGGCATATTTGGGATCTCTGTTCTCTGGTTGACCCTGTCGTATATTTTGGGGCCTCTTTTCTCTACTAATATAACACTCTTATCAACACACCTTTTTTAAGGAACTGGTTATTCTTTATCTGGTATTGGCTGTGTTCTAGGTTTTTCTGTTTTAATTTCTTCACCAGAAATACATGCTCTTACATATTTTTCACATTTACTCTATCTTATGTTTTGAACTAAATCTTAGATCCCTTACTTCTGTATAAATGAATCAGATATATTGCACTGCAGTAACAATAATACTTCACAAGTGGTCTTCTATGAATAGCATTTCTGAGATTAATTTTTCTGATTTCTAGAAAGTTTCATTTTTTAGTGACAGTCTTTTTCTTAGACTTATGTGGTGCACCTATGTGGTGCAGCTCTCACAGTATTTTGAGGTAGTGACCTCTCAAAGCTTCTTGTTTTTGAGATTGTATCTTAGCTTATCGATTCAGTTTCTTCCTCTGTAGCTTCAACTTTATCAGTGTAGAAGGCAGAGCAAAAAGTTCTCCTCATGAAGAAAAAGGAAGAAAGCCTCCATATTGTTTTAGCCTTTGTACACCAGTAACACTTTCTCAGTAGATATTTTAGTCTTGTTTTCAACCAATGACAGACTTTCTCTCTAGAGCTTGTTCAAAGGAACATTTTTCAAATGCAGTGCAGTCTCGTATCTTCCCCCTAAAATTTTTCATATTACCATGATTGTTTTGGTTTTCTGCATCTGAAATGTTCATTTTCCCTTCCAGTACATGGCCATTTGGTGATTGCATTCATTTTTTTTTATTTTTTTGTCATTGAGGTTATCTGTGCTTTCCATAAGTAGGTTTTGTGTAAAGCAGCTGTTAAACCAAACTTAACATAAGCAGAATTCACCTTTGTAGTTTGAAATGTTGTTTTACTTTGACACACACACACACACACACACACACACACACACACACACACACACACACACACACACACACACACACAGCATTCGTCTGTCTTTTGTGTAAACAATTCTTTCCCAGTTGTTTTTTTTTTCAAAAGTCTCTTCCTAGGATGGGAAAATGAAGAAGAATCCTGTATCATGACATTTCATTGCCACTTTGTTTTCATTTGTATTGGATGAAAGAACAAAAAATTCAATATAAAGATACTTCTGGCTTGAGAGAGCTCTTGCATCACTTACTTCATTTCCTTAAATGTACTGAAAGGGAAGCACCAATAATTCTCCATCATACTCTAAATCTCTGGCCTGGCTGCTGCAGTGTTGTAGACAGACAAAACCCTAACTATGGTCTTGCTGCTATGGAGTTGGGGCAATATGCTGCAATGTCCCCATTGCACTCCCATCCCTGGGACATAACTACAGGCACTGAGAGGGAGGGGGTAATGGGTAAGTCATATAAATCCCCCAGCTGATTGAATTATAGCACCAATTCCCCCAAGACACCTTTAAGATCTGCTTTAACAATGGTAAAAAATCAGTAATAGCCTTATGGGTGAATTAAAACAGCCAGTAGACCCCGCAATGGGAGTGGGACACTGGGATTGTTTTCCAGATGAGAAAGGAGAGCCCAAACAATCTGACCTGAAGACACTGTTCTGCCAGCATTAGAACAGGCTGTTGAATGTCAGTGATAGCTTGGTACACTGCTTAATTACCTTATTTTATTTTTATTTATTTTATTTTACATTTGTTGACCAGGCTAGTCTAGCTGGATACATGTCAATTTTCAGTAGAGGCCCGGGAAGTTAAGCTCCAGAGTTTAAGATGAATTACATTAAAGAAATAACAAGAAAGTAAAGATTAAAAAGAGTACAAAGAGTACAAACAAAAAATAAAAAGCATTATAACTACAGACATAGTTATAAAGTTAACAATATTGTGCCACGGATAATGTTGTAAGTGACATTTTGAAAAAAATAATACCAAATGTACAATATTTTTTTTTTTTTTTTTTTTTTTTAGGAAGTAGTAGGAAGGGGAAATATGACAGTGGATGTAAATAAGAGGTAGGCTATAGGTTATAAGATGAAGGTTTTAGTCAGGTGACAAGAGCTAGTGTTAGTCAGGATTAGTACAGGGGCACAGCCATTGTGATTTGAGGTGGAGTTTAATTCTCTTTTTGAAGAGAGATTTTGAGGGAATAGTGGAAAGTTCAGAGGGAAGCAGGTTCCAGTGTTTTCCAACAGTGTTGGAAAAGAGGGAATCACCAGCTTTGTTGTTTGCTTTGTCAATATTTACAAGAAGTTTGTGTGCAGATCTTAGAGATTTTAGGTTATGGTCGGGGTAGATAAGGGTAGATAGTATAGGTGTTTTGTCAGGTTGATACAGTATTTGATGGGCTATGGTTAATTGATTGATTTTAAGTTGGTGCTGAAATTCAAGCCAGCCTAGTTGCTTTAGATTAATACAATGGTGGGTTCTGAAAAGGTTACCTGTAGCAAATCTAGTTATGTTGTGGTAAGAGTTTTCTAATTTAAGAAGATTCTTTTTTGATAAGTTAGTAAATATGGGTGAGGCATAGAGGAGGGGAGAGATAAGGTGGGAGTGGGCAATAGTAATTCTAGATTCTGGAGTGAGGAAAGGTTTGATCCGGTAAAGAGAGCCTATTTTTTTGTTAATATTTTTCAAAGTGTTGCTTATATGGGTATCAAAGTTAAGGTTGTTGTCTATGGTAATTCCTAACAGTTTAGTAGTGGGATCTTGTGATATAGGTGTGCTATTTTTAGATGTTATTGTAAAGTCTATAGGTGGAGATTTACTGGAGGGTGTGAAGAGAAGGAGTTTAGTTTTTTTTGGGTTAAGTAGGAGTTATATATGTAAGGAGTTATACTTCCTCCATACTTCCCATTCTTAACTGCAGTGCTTTACCTTTAGGCTTGCCATGTGTACTTATGCTCCCCACATTCTTTTCAATGTATGATTTAACAAACTGCCCAGAATATAACTCACATATTCAACATTCTAATGTGAACTGAATGCACTGCATGCCACTTGAAAGTCAAAACAAAACGGTACTTCAGTTATTTATGACTGACATAGCACATCACATTTAGCAGCAATCTTAAAAGGAAAATAATGGTTTCTTTTTGTATCCGTTATCATAAAACAAATGTCTCTATTAAACACATTATTTAATAGGGTTCATTCATCCATCCCTCCATCAATCCACAATCCCTTTTACTCATTTTTTCACTTGGGGTTCAGGTGTCATATCAACAGTGACAATCCTCTACAGCAATTGTTTACATAACTGGATATTCCTTCAGCTGTAATTACTTAGAACTATCATATGTGTTTGATCCTGCTAAGCTGTACAGTTCGGTGAGTTTCAAGCATGTCCAGTACCTCCCTCTTGAAACCTTATTTAATTTTCATGGTTGCCTTTTGATGTTTGCTTGGGAACTCTTTTTTCCAGGTTCTAAACCTAGCACTGGGCTTCTGACTGACACCTGTCTTCTTGAGGAAAGAACAGTATGTCTAGAGAAAGACAAATTACATCTCTGTAACAATTTTGCAACTGAAGATCCATCTTCTTCCATTACAAAGATACCCACACACAGTGGACCAGTTTGTTTGTTGCTTATTTTGTCCATAACCAGTCCCTTTTCAGAACAGCACACAGCCTGACTGAGGTCATCTTACTTGCTTGAGTTATATAGCCAAAAAGAATATATATTGAAAGGCTTGTAAGCAGTACCCATCAGTAAAACTTTGGAATGCTATCAGTTTGACTACTCTGTCATTGGAGTAAAGTGGGATTAGTTACCAGTTTGAAGTGCCTACCTAACAAATAGTATTTTATAGAATAGAAGGTCAATTTTATAGTTAGACACTCTCTTTCAATGGCTGAATATCTCATTTCAGCATTGCTCGGTTTCCTGCATGTATATCACACTGGGTGCTCCCACCCTGAATGCCTCTGGAAAGCACTGTCCCCAAACTGAGCACTGATATATGAGTATATAAGGTAAATTTCTTAGCAAAATCAGAATTCTCTAATTCAGGTTCAAAATATAAGATGCCTTTTAGTTCATTAAATGGTATGTCACTAAGATCCTCCAACAAACTACTTCTCAAAGTAACTAAATCTAATAATTGTTATGGTAACTGTCTATTCTCCCACCAAATGCCTTCTTCTTTCAGCTTTTCCCAGTTAGGAGTCACCACAGCAAATCACCTGTCTGCTCATGATTGGCAGTGGAGTTTTACAGTGTTGAGTTGCCAGCACAGTGCCCAACCTTCCACAGAAGGCACACACATGCATGCACTCATGCCTAGGGCCACTTTAGAGTGTCCAATCCACCTACAGCATGTCTTTGGGATGTGGGAGGAAACCAGAGCACTCGGAGGAAACCCATGCGATCACAGGGTGTACATGCAGACTCTGCACAGAAGGCACCCCAGCCGAGGACTGAACCTGAGAGCCTCTTGCTATGAGGCGACAATGCTAACCACTGCACCACCATGGCCACCCCATTCTCCCACCAAATATCTAAGTCCTGGAATTCCATGCCTCAGGCAATACTAAATTCTAGCAACACATCCAAATTTAAACTACTGCTTAAGGAACACCTAACCAATAACTGGCTTTGCTCCTACATTAATTCAGGCTGATCATTCTGTCCTTCCTTGTTCTTACAACCAAAATATCTCTTCCCTTACTAAATTCTAACATTCAAACTATTCCTTCTCTCATGGAATTCCAATTTCTCTCTACCTATCTCAAGCTCACTACTGTTCCTGTCTTTACCTACCTATCTCAAGCTTCCTACAGTTTCATAATATTCCCTCCTTCTTGTACTTCACCTCAATATTGCCTTAGACACCACTGTTTAGAACAAGTAAAACTAGCATAGCAACAATCAGCCATATTCTTGTACATATGCCATAGATGCATCTCATAAATATTTACAACCAAAGCCATAACACTGATCTACTGATCAGTCGTTTCTCTATGATGGCACAAGCTATTTCATGCTAGTTTATTTGTTAACTTTCTTTTTTTATCCACTTTATATTACTCAGTTTTTATTGTTTATATATAAACTATTTACTACCTATATTTACCAAGGTTATGTATTCTTGATTGTTATCACTTTCTTGTATTGTTTGTAATGTGCTTTTGTAATGGAGCTTTTTCTCCCCAGGCCTCTGCTGAAAAAGGCCACTGGCCCAATTAGACATCCCTGGTAAACAAATATAAAATAAATAAATAAATAAATGTCTTCAAGAGGCCATAATATCTTGGCAAGGGCATTCCCTTTTGTGACAATCAATAGTTGTAAAATTAAGTACAGACTTTCTGTAGCAGTCATCTAGTCAAAGAAAAGTCTTTACTTGACTTTAGTGAGGGTACAGGCCAGCATTTATGGCCTCAGTTATTTTCTAGCAGGGGTCTTGCCACCCCTCTTCCTATAAGATATCCAATATATTTGGCTTCTACTGTGCCCAGTTTACTTTTTCTTAGCAATCACAGATAAGCCTGCCTGCCTAATGGATTCTAAACAGTCTCACTTTTTCATAAGTGAGACTTCCAGTCTTCTGAATGAATAACCATGTTATCACAGTGTATATCAACATATCATGAGTGGGGTTTCAATATTTTATCCATCAGCCTCTGAAAAGTAGCACACCATGTGGGCAAATAGTAACCCTGTTGAAATAGACTGTCTGGGGTTACAAAGGTTGTTTCTTCTTTGACAGAGGATGTAAGAGTTATCGGCTTGTACCACTTCATGAAGACCAGTGTTGTCAAGTATCTGGCCTTGATCTTCCATCAGAATATCAGTTCTAGGCATGGGATAGCTATCAAACTTTGAAAGTCAATTCAGTTTCCAGGAGTCATTACTGAATATAATGCTTCCATCAGGTTAAGGGACCATTGCTACTAGAATGTTCCAGTCACCCTGTTATTTTTCCTGTTATGCTTAATTTGAGCGTGTTTTGAACTTCTCTTACTAATTGTTTCCATGACTCTGGTACTCCCTAAAGTCTTGGTCTAACCTTCACTCCAAGTGTTGTCTCTATATTATGTTCTGTTAGTTTAGTTCTCCAGCATGTTTCTGAGAACACCCCTTTATTTCTTAACAAAAATTCTTTCCCTTGCTTTTATATTTTTGACAAGGATTTCTCTAACTGCACTTCAGGTAAAAATAATGTAACCTTTCTTGTATGAACTTCAACTTGCAGGCTCACTGTAGCTTTTCTACTTCTTTCCATGCCGTCAGTGCATTACTATGATAAAAATACTGTATCTTTCTTGTTACTGCTTACCTAACCTTAAAGTTCATGATATTCATTCTTATAGTCATCTAATTGGGGTCTATAGTACAACATCGAAACGTAATATCAAACACGAAATGAGCAACAAGTATTCATTGAAACGTATTTAAGCGATTCGATGAATACTTTACAGGGCAAAGATGTAGTTGGCCAACTACATATTGCTGCCTTTTTCTCCACTGTAGTGCTATCTTGGAGTTGGTATATTTAGTTAGGGGGGTGTGGGGGCCAGAGCCCCCCACATTGGGGGGTATGGGGGAGTGAAGCACCCCACATAGTTATGTGTGTGTGTGTGTGTGTGTGTGTGTGTGTGTGTGTGTGTGTGTGTGTGTGTGTGTGTGTGTGTTTGTGCAACAAATTCTTTCCCAGGGAAAGAATTTGCTGTTTTGATCTTTCGCGCTTTAGTGCATTCGGTCTTTACTTGTTGACGAAGAGACAGCCGCTTAAACGCCTCTTCAGTGTGTTATGATATAGACACATCTAATTGTCCCTGCTACTTGGCTGCAAATGTATTTCTATGAGGGACAGCAACATTAATACCTGACCACCTGAGTTAAATTCTCTAAGTTGGGTACTCCTCTTATAAACTCTTTACTGAATCTCCTGGGCTTTCTGGATGTGCTCCTTTACTGTAGACTTCAGTAGTTTTAGCCTATCCTACAAACTAATATAGTCATCTATCGCTTTCTTTTTCTACATCCTTGGTTATAATCCCTCTAGCCCCATTTAAAGTATCATCTTATCATTGCGTTCTTTCAAAACTGATGTGGCTTTTTTGTAAATCCACTTACGCGGGTTTGCTTTCTTCCATCTCTTGCTTTGATGTGGAAGGTATAGCCCCCCCCCCCAAAAAAAAACACTGGCACTGCAGCTTGCTGTATACCTTCCAATACAAAGTGTAAATGTAGATAAAAATCATATTTGGCTTTATTTTTGTGGCTATCTGTACAAGCCTATTGAGGGTTATCTTTCTTTTAGAATGCTCTCCCTCTGACTAAATGTGAGAAGATACCACCCTGTCAGTTTGTTTTCCTTTCTGTGTGTTGTCCTCCCACTGCAAAAGGTATGTCAGAACAAACTTTATCTTCAGTTTTAGCTTGTTCGTTATGTGCAGATAATCTGTTTCTGACAGTCTGCCATTATTGGAATTTTCTGTTTTATTTACATACATGGGTTCAGAGCTTGCTTTCAATATTCATTTTGTTCTGAAGCTCCTCACTTAAATTCTGTTCTTCCTCAGTTTTTCCCCCTTCTGTTTTTATGCTAATAGTCTTCGTAAGTCTCTATGCAGATTACTGCACTGAATTGATTTTTCCTTCAGGGCTCCTTACTTGCTCATCCTTCCTATACTCACATCTGTTGCTCTGTCATTTGGGCACACTGATAGCAGACAGGGTCCTCTTTACCTCTACCCACAAACAAATCCTAGCCCTTTTTTGTAGATTCTGTAGTGACTCCTTCTCCTGATTTTCATTCTGAATTTGTATACGAGTGTCACTGCCCGCTGTCACTTTCCCATATTTATACCAAACAGCTGCATCAAGCTGCTGTTCTACCTATTTTGTTGTGTATAAGCTGGTCATACTGTGTCTATGGAGTCTTCACCCTCCCACATTTTCCATTGTGCTTTAAAATAGGAATGTATTTTCTTAATATTATATCATGACTCTGATCAGGGGTTACAGCCACAGGATGTAACAGATTACCTGTAACTGCTTGAAAGCCCATATGTGCATGAAGATATTCCTTTCCATCATCATGAATTATTATATGGTATTCACATTTTGGTAACTGCTAATCTTATGCTGTTGGAACTGAGCAGGACTTGATCCTTTTTTTCTTCTACAAATACAGTACAGTTCATTAGGTTGTAACATAATAGCATAAATCTGACTGAGTAATTTTGCATTTATCACGGTCTGTAGAACAAGTTCATTTAAAGTATGCATTTTAGCTTTCACATTTTTATTAGTAGTATTCCCTTCATAGTACAGACCTTATCCGTGTGATCCCAACTCCCATATTTCTAACAAAATAACACATTACTACCTGTTGTTTTTCACAGAAAATATACATTTCTTACTGCTGTTTTAGATTAAGAAGTAGCCAATTCAGTTTTAAGCATTGTGTCATTAAGTAACATACATTCTATTAATGTTATTAGTCTGTCAGAGCTTTATGATCATTTACAGTACTTGTATATTACTAAACAAGGCTCTTTTAAATCTATGTTTAAAATTTCTAAGGTTATCATTTTACTGATGCTATAAGGCTGACGTCAAAGCTTTAAAATATGCTGTAAATTATACATCTGTGCTCCTACCTGTTTGTCAACATTAACAGCCCAGTTATAAAATGCTAGTGCTTGTACATGAGGTGCTATCATAGTCTTTGCCATACGTTCTATCTTTAATTTGTCATAGTCCTTGCAATCAGTTGTTTCTGTGACCATATACATTTTCAGTGAATTTTGTGTCAGTTCCGATAACATGATTTTTGCAGGTCTATATTATAACATTGAAGTCTTAAAACTTCGAATGCTATAATATCGAACCCTATGCACCGAACACTGAAAATAGCGAAGCTGTAGAATATCGAATACTTTTCTAGGGAAAGTATTCGGTGGGCCGTTTCTGCAGGTTCGCTATTTCCTCGACCGTGGAGCGAAGGTTACGGACCGGGTTAAGGTAAGTGTGCGAACAAATCAGGTTAAGGTGAGTGTGTGATAGTTAGGGAACTTAGGGTTAGGGAGCAGGTAAGGTGAGTGTGCGATAGGGACATTAGGGTTAGGGAGCGGGTAAGGTGAGTGTGCGATAGAGACTTTAGGGTTAGAGAGCGGGTAAAGTGAGTGTGCGATAGGGACTTTAGGGTTAGGGAGTGGGTAAGGTGAGTGTGTGACAGTTAGGGACTTTAGGGTTAGGGAGCGGGTAAGGTGAGTGTGTGATAGTTAGGGACCTTAGGGTTAGGTATGGGTTAAAGTAAGTGGATAGCTAGTACTGTATGTATGGTTTAGTGTAAGGTTTTGTGAAGTGTATGTGTGTGGATTATTTATTTTCATTTGCTTGTGTTGTGTGTATGTTTGTCGGAACAGCAAATGTTTTCCCTGGGAAAAAATTTGCTATTCTGAGTGTTCGATGTTATAGTCTTTCAATCTAAATGGTTCGATATTATAGCATTCGAAGTTTTAAGACTTTGATGTTATAACATAGACCCAATTTTTGCTCAGTCTGCTCAATTCCAATTTTATAAGATGCTGCAACACTCAAAAGTGGACAGGTATGATTCCAAATCATTCTCAGTTAGTTTCTTCAGAACAGGCAAGGTGCTGGGTTTGGGAAGCTGCACTGCCTGCCACAACTAACTGTTGTTGTAGGCACACCAGCTTCTGGTCAGTCCCCACCTGTGACTTCACATCTTTTTAGTAAGTCTGCCATAGTTAGGGTCACCAGGGAAACACTTCCTGAATAGTAACAGAAATACTTCAGAGACACATCAATGAATGTGAACTGACAGCCAAAGTATAATAACCTCTGGGCAACTGCCCTCATTCTCTACCAGAGTAAAGTCCAAGGCATACTGGAGGCATTGGGTCTATATTATATAGTCGAAGCTTTAGGTAATTGAATACCTAAAGCTTGACACCTAAACAGCAAAAGTTGTAAACATCGAATGTCCACTTCCACAAATTTTTTCGTAGGGAAATAATTTGCTTGGCCAGAGGAAAAAAGCATTCCAAACCCTAATCGAGTAGGGGGACTGTGCTCTCCACACACCCCTAACTAAATATACCAACTCTGAGATCACTGTACAGTGGAGAAAAGGGCAAATTCCCAATAACAGCCAAGCAAATTTTTTTCCCTACAAAAAATTTGCGGAAGTGGCCTTTCGATGTTTACAGCTTTCGATGTTTAGGTGTCGAGCTTTAGGTATTCGATTACCTAAAGTTTTGATTACCTAATATAGATCTGAGGCACTGACTTATTTAAATGCAGGTTTATTATATGCATCCAATGAAAATAACAATGATTTCAGCTTCTGGGATTTAAAAAAACAAAACAAACATAAAATTACTGTTTTTATGCTTACAGTTCCAAAAACAGTACCCTACTGATTAGTTTTCACAGTCTGTACAACTGCTGCAATCAGTGGATTAACTCCAAATTGTTCTGTGTTTAGGCCTCACCTAGACTTCAGATTCAGTTCTCTGGTATAAACACTTCAGCAGGTGTACACCACAAAACAGCAACAACTGGGCTGACATATGCCACACTGGTGATCCTCCAACTGAAGAAATAGCTTCCAAGTTTTAGCCATTCTGCATACTTCCTTTTATATTACAGTAACTGTCAATTAATGTCTCATTACTAGCTAATATAGAGGGTTGCTCAGCTATCTGTTTTTCAGAATATTTCAACATGTCTCACTGCAACACATATTTAAAGGAACATTATCTACTTTTACACACACACACACACACACACACACACACACACACACACACACACACACACACACACACACACACACACACACACACACACACACACACACACACACACACACACACACACACACACACACACATATATGTGTTCCCATTATATAGCTGAACAGACAAATGAACCGTCAGTAAAATATTGAGCCGAAACGGTCAAACCGGAAGGAGACAGAAGACTGAATGGAACTGGACATGTATTGCACAGGATAGTGGCAGATTGAGAATCAGAGTATTGCACCTTTCCCCACTCTGGTATGATCTCAGACTTGGTATATACAATTAGCAGGGGGTGGAGTTTACTGGAAAAACTTGCTGCCCTGCAAAAAGCAAGTGTTTTCTGTGTTTTTCAATGTTGTGCCTCTGTTCTTTTTGTTGTTTTTTGGCTTGATATTTTTTTTTCCTGATTGCTCATTTGTGCATTTGACTATATAATACAAAGCCATATATATGTATGTGTGTATATATATATATATATATATATATATATATATATATATATATATATATATATATATATATATATATATATATATATATATATATATATATATATATAAAATGTGGGAGCAGAGCAGTTGGTACACACGCTGCCAAACATACATTTATAGTAGGTAGGCGAGAGCAATATAAATTGCTTTGTGTTTTAGTGACTGTTGCTTTCATTGTGGAGTTTGCCTTGGAGTTGTGGTTATGCAAACATGGAGTTAGTATATGTAGATTAAAGTATGTAAAGGGGCAAAGTCTCCCATATAAAACATGTGTTGGTAATGTTTGTGTGAGTCTGTTTTCCTGATTGCAAAAATATGCTGCATGTCTCCCTGTTGTGATGGGATTTTATTCAGAGATGCTTTTTTAAAAAGAATGAGTAATTAATATGATTTATCAATGTACTATGTATCAATAGATAGATAGATAGATAGATAGACAGATAGATAAAAGAAAACAGAGGTTGAAAATAACTTCTAGCTTCTTACTATCAGACAATCCTTGATCTGAAAGACACAGGTCACAGTCATATGATAGTTTTTAGTACAGTTCTGTGAGATTGCTGTAATTGTAGCCTGTAGCAGAAAATTAGTTGCAATAAAGAAAATACCTTATATAAGCTCAAGGGAGGATACAAAAAGCAGAAAATGAGAGTGAAGGAGGGGAGAAGTTTACTGCAGACAAAAACATGGAAACAAAGAAAATCACTGGGGTAGCAAAAGCAGATAATCTGTTATTCCCCTGGGAACACAATGAAAGGCAAGAAGCAACAGATTAGATATAACACTGAAAATAACTTGTTGCAACTCTTAATTAATAGAACAGGATTAGGTAAGACTTTATGATAAGCAATAAGTCACTGCCCCTATGGTTAATGTGAATATCCAGACCCCCCCCCAGTGTACCCTTAAGTTCCATGTCAGCCCCAACACCACTGGAGGTGGCTGGCAGACCTGGCAATGGACATGGGGTACTGGGCAGAGAGCCATAAAATGATGCAGGGAGGAGACAAAAATCCTCAAAAAATGAGAGAGAGAGAGAGAGAGAGAGAAAGAGAGAGAGAGAGAATCTGCGTTTCCATATGCAGTACAAGCAGCCTGGACATGGCAATGGGATAGATATTAGGGGGTATGTGGGAATGAAAGGATCAGTGTTACAAAGGCTATTCTCCTTCCCTGAATAGAAGACAATAAACTGATCATGATGGTTAAGAATTGCCCAGTAGAGACAAAATACAGATATAAGGATGGGTCATGTGAAAATGGGAGTGAGAATCATGTCATACATACACAGTCTGCACATGCAAGCATAATTGTGGAATGTAAAATATGTGTGAGCCCCTTTCAAAAGAGTAAGGGGAAACATAGTCATTATAAAGAGAACATAACCTCACTGTAGATCCATGCAAAGTTAGAAGGTGCTTGCTACATCATTGTTTTTCAAATGTTTTCAGTTTTTCTTTTTAATTTTGTTGGCAGAGTTAGATCTGTTAGGCCACTGGCCCATTTTCAGGTGAGACCCAAGGTGATATTCATACAATTATGAGTTATTTGGTCAGTGCACAAAGGAAAATTCTCCTCATTTTTATAATAAATATGATGGAATCTTTCATATCCACTAGACTTACAACCAGCTCAGGTAGCTGGGACCTTAATTTAATATATCATTCAAAGGATAGCACCTCAGGAGTACAGCACCCATCTTATGCCACATTACCATGTCCATACTGGAACTTGAATGCATGCTTGCATTGTCTAAGGCCTGGATAGTTAAACCTAGGCAGACCAATGCATGAGGACTGGTCAAAAATAAGAGAAGGGTAATAACTTTATTTTAGTGTGCTACCCTGAGTAATGCACTGAGGCAAGGGCTCTTTTATGGATGAGTCATTAGCAGAAATGCTCCATGGTGCAAATATACAAATCCTGGGGCTTTTTTAATTAGTCATTCAAACTAAGTAGCATGTCTTTATGAGTTGGGAGAAAGCCTATGCAAACACGGGGATAACATAAAACTCCACCTTAACAGCATCTAAGACTGGAACTGAACCCCAAACCCTGGAGGTAAGGGACAGTACTACTAACTATACCACTGTGTTACCAGATTGCAGGAACAAGAGCGTGTCAAATTCTCGATACCCGTGCACTGGCTAAGTAATCAAGGAGCCTCAATCCTCATCACTAGCACCAGTGAGGGGTGTGCACATTGGAAAGGATAACAAGTACACACACAGTAAAGTACAATTTCCCTTAAGAGCACACACAGATCACAGTCAGTCCGGAGCTGGCTTCCCCCTTTCTTTCCAGATCCCCAATGAGAATTGCTACTGGCACAGCTATAGGGTCCAGATCTCAGCCTAGTGGTCAGGCTAAAACCTCCAGCACCCTCTCTGTCCAACCAGTGCTTCATGTCCCTGTCCAAGTAGCTGAAACACACACACACACACACTTTAAGATTTGATTTATATAGAAACACACAGTCACTCCTGGGGAAGGCTGGTACAGGTTTGCCAGCTATGCTCCCTTTCTGCCCAGACTATAAGTTAGTACCGACTGCCACCAACCACTACTATCAGCTACTATAAGGCCCATCCCAATGGGTGGCCAGTTTCACTGTGTAATGTTATTATTATCCAATTAGTAAGTGTGACAAACAGCAAGCCTATTGGAATGGCTTTGTACAGTATCACCAAATACATGCAAGTACTCTAGAGCTTAAATTATCTCTACACAAAACAGCCACAGTTGAAAGTTTTAAAATATTTAATAATAAATAATAAAAACACCAGGCAATACTTATTACTTCAAAACAATGACATTACAGAGTTCAGAAATCACAAGAAATACTTTAAAACTATATTGCAGGATAGTCTGACATAAATATAGAAAACAGCTAAACTTATCTGACTAAATTCCTATCTAACTCTAAGAGAAATCACTGTTATAAATGCTACTTACATACAGAGCAAGCAAGCACTGGTGAGTGGATGTTCTTACTAGATCCAAGACAAGATACAAAATGCTCAATCTTTCTCTCTGAGAAAGTCTTAAATTGATAATACACAGTACTGCTGACTCATCTCAGATTACATCATTTTTATCACTTCTCCTTTAGTTCCCAAGCTAACAGAAACTCAAAATTTACATTTCTTTGTAAGCTGCACTTGCCAGGAAACTACAGCAATAAAAGACAATTTTACATGTGAAACCTAGTAATTATCGATGTCTTAAGACAATAGAAAGAATTTCCCACCCCAAACATCCTGTCTCCGAGCTTGAGATCAAACACAGTTGTAAAATTCTTTACTTAACAGCTTTCTTCCAGCAGGGTACACAGTGGTTAGATTTTTGAAGCTCAGTACAACATATAGTTTAATCATAAAATACAGTTCTCTTTACATTTGTAAAACAAGCCTGTGGATTATATTAATATTTATAATGACATAGAATTATCTACAAAGTTCTATATGACTGGGCTGGCAGCCTCTCAGTTTTTCACATTTCCCCCCTGCCCCGAGAACTCAAGCTAGGTTTTCAAGTGTCCCTTGAGAAACATTGCTTGAGATGGTTGAGTCTATCTGTGTATACCTTACCCCATTCACTGTCTTGAGAGCCCATCTGTGTTAGTATTGCTAATCCCACTGCAGTGCTGCACTGACATATCATATGCTTGCAATCCTAGGCTCCACCTTAGCAACTTGACATTTTGCTGGCTGGCTCAAAGTAACCATGTTAGGGGATTGTGATCTGTAACTACAGTGAAATTTCTTCCATACATATAAGGCTGAAGTTTGTGCGGTGCCCACACTACGGCTAGACATTCCTTTTCTACCGATGCATAGCATTCCCCCCGGGTTGAAGCCTACAACTGGGATAAACCACTGGGTGCTCTTCTCCCTCTGAAGAAATCTGGCTAAGTATAGCCCCTACCCCATGGTTCGAAGCATCTACATGCACAACAAATTCTTTGCTGTAATCTGGACTGGCTAACAGAGGGGGTCCTCCCAAAGCTTCTTTTAGCTTCTGCAATGCCTGTTTACATGCTGTGTTCCACACTATCTTGTCTGGTCTGTTTTTCCTTGTCAAGTCTATGAGGTGAGCAGCTATGGTACTATAACTGGGGATGAACTTTCTGTAGTACTCTGCTGCTAAAAATGCCCTCACCTGCTTTTTGGTAACAAGTGCAGGCCATGCCTGAATGGCTTCCACTTTCTCTGGTTCTGGCATGATCTTACCACTCCCCACTCTATGTCCCAGGTAGGAGACCTCTGCCATACTCACCTGACATTTGCTGGGCATAATGGTCAACCCTGCCCTCTGTAGTCTGCTCAGGCCAGCACCTCACTGACATGCTGAAGATGCTCTTGCCAAGAATGGCTGTAGATGTCAATATCATTTAGGTAAGCAAGGGCAAACCCTCCTGCGTCTGCTAGGATATGAACTACCAGCCTCTGGAAAGTTGCTGGATCATTTTTCATCCCAAAGGGCATCTTTGTGAACTTATGCAAGCCAAAAGGAGTCACAAAGACTGACATCTCTCTAGCACTGGGAGTCAAGGGCACCTGCCAATAAACCTTGGTAAGATCAATGGTGGTAAGATACTTAAACCCACCCAGATGCTCCAGGACTTCATCTGTCCTAAGCATGGGGTAAGCATCTGACTCTGTGTGACTAATTTCCTGTAGTCCACACAGAACCTGGTGCTGCCATCCTTCATTGGCACCAGCACCACTGGGGAGGCCCAGGGACTGTTGGACTTCTGAATTACCCCTAGTTCCAACATTTCCTGTATCTCCTCCTTCAGAGTCTGCTTGACTCTCTCAGGCACCCTATAAGGGGCCTGCCTAATAGGCCTTTGGGGTCCTGTATCCACCTGGTGCTGCACCAGGTGGGTGCACCCTGGTTTCCCGGTGAACATGTCCCCAAACTCCTGTAGCACTGTTCAGATTTCTCAGACTTGGGTAGGAGATAGCAGCAGGGACATTGCTACCCCTTCCACTGAGGTGTCAGTCTGAGCCTCACTGAGAGATCAGTCACCAGATCTCCCTCAGACTCCTCCTGTAGTCCAATGCACATACTCAGCACAAGGGCCTCCTTATCATGGTAAGGTTTCATCATGTTAACATGGTACAATTTGTGCACCTGCCTCCTGTGTAGTGGTTCCACCATGCAATTAACATAACTGACATTCCTTGCCAACTTGTAGGATCCCTCCCAGGCTGCTTGCAGCTTGTTATGTCTGACAGGAATGAGAACCATTATCTGCTGCCCTACAGCATACTCTCTAGCTCGAGCATTCCTGTCATACCAGACCTTTTTCTGTTGCTGGGCTTCTGTCAGGTTCTCCTGGGCAAGCACATGAGTTCTCTGAGCCTTGTCCTGAGGTTTAGGACATATGCCACAACAGACTCCTTGTGGGATTTACACTCACCCTCCCACTCATCTCGAATTAAATCTAGAGGCCCTCTCACCCTATGTCCATACAGCAACTCAAAGGGTGAAAACCTCATGGATTCCTGGGGAACCTCTCTGTAAGTAAACAACAGATGGGGTAAATATTTGTCCCACTCCCTCTTAAACTCGTCTGCAAATGCCTGTAGCTTGGACCTGAGTGTAGAGTTTAACCTCTCAATAAGACCATTAGTTTGGGGGTGGTACGGGGGTAGTCTTCAGGTGCTTCACCCCACAGTACTTCCACAGATAAGCCAGCATGTCTGACATGAAATTGGCACCTCTGTCAGGCAGTGTTTCTTTTGGGAAACCTACCCTGCTGAAAATCTCTAACAAAGCATTTACCACCTTTTCTGCCTCAATGGAGGACAAAGCCAGTGCCTCAGGGTATCTTGTAGTATAATCTACTATCACTAGAATATACTTTCTCCCTGTAGAACCTGGGGTACTCAGAGGCCCCACAATATCCATAGCTGCCCTCTGAAATGGCTCCTCAATCACAGACAAAAGCAATCAAAGGAGCTTTCACCTTGTCTCTTGCCTTGCCTACCTTTTGGCACTGCTCACACATCCTGCAGTACTCTGTTACATCTCTGGAAATTCCAGGTCAATAGAAGTTCTGCATAATATGTCTCTTTGTATGTTTTTTGCCCATATGACCTGCAATGGGAATATTATTGGCAATGGCTAGAAGTGCCAGATGGTAGACTCTAGGCACTACCAACTGCTGTATCCTCTCAGCTTCTAGCCATCACTCAGGGGTCCACTCTCTATACAGTAACCCTTTGTCCCAATAAACAGATTTCCCCTTCCCTTGAAAATCAGGTGCCTCACTAGCCACCTGCCTCAGGCCTTGTAATGTAGGGTCTGAGAGCTGAGCCTGTCTCAACTCTCTCAATGTAACCCTTCCCAGCTCCCCTTCCACAGGGAGCCTGGCATCCTATAACAGTGGTGCCTCACTGTCAGCCTGGGTACTACTACTCACCTCTACCTTTGCAGTCACTCTGCCCAAGGGAACATCAGTACCCACAAGCAGCAGTGGCTCACCTTCCATCTCATTGCAACAAGGTAGCTCCCTCCCTGAAGTAACTATCTCACCAATCCTGGCTGCAAGTATGCGGTCTGTCTGGGTCTCCCCCAGGCTACCAGACACACATGCTTGCCTCCAAGTCTGACTGCATGTAACTGCATTAACACATGGTACTGCCTCATCAAAATCCTTCCCTAGCAGGACATCTGCAGGATGGTAGTTTGGTACCCCGTTGTCTCAAGACAACCTACTATTGGCATTTTTGTCATTCCCACTTACTGGTGCCCTCACCTTTTGTTCCCTACCTTGCCTCCATGGACATCTATATGTCACATAGCCTCACTGGTTGCATTCAAAACATTTAACCCTACATCCTGGATGTGTACCTGGACTAGTGGCTTCCCCTGCTACTGGCAGATTCTGTTGGGGCAGCACCTTTAGACCCATGAGCAGCACTGGGTGTCCCTTTCCTGTGCAGTGATGCACTGTTTGCTAGGTATAGGTCTCCCTTCTTCCCCAACTTATCTGAAGTAGCACATTGTTTATCAGCTAACCATATCCTCCTGTCCTCAGGCAAAGTGCTAAGGGCTTGTTCCCTCACCAAAAGATCTACCAGCCCTTCAAAAGTGGTGACCTGACATCCACTCACCTACCTATGAAAATACGTGCTCAGTTCAGCAACATATTTACACACACTTTCATCTGCCTTGCGTCTACACTCACGAAACATTTTCCTATAAGCTTCAGGTGTTAGCTTAAATAATTCTAGCAAACAATTCTTAACAGCAGTATAATCAAAAAAATTCACAACCAGATAGTTTAGCCATCACAGTTACGGCTTTACCATGGAGTAAGGGGGTCAGGAACTGTACCCAGAGACTTTAGTCAACATCATACTGTTTACATACCCTCTCAAACATATGAATGAAACTATCAAAATTATTCCCCTCTGTAAACTGTGGAAGAAATTTACTGAACTTTTGTATTTCTGGGGTCTGGTTACTCCCTTCCCCATTACCTCCATGACTCTGGCAAAGAGTCAGCATCTCCTTTTTATGTTGCCTCTGCCTCTCCTTCTCCCCAGCTTCTATTTCCAAATGCCTGGCCTCCAACTCAAGTCTCTTTAACTCCAGATGGATCTTTGAGTCCTCTGTTGAAAGGTTGAGCTGTCCATTCTCTGAGTGTTGTACATCTCCACAGCCAGTCTGATCATCCTCCTGGTTGCTATTTTCTGATGCAGCTGTGACCAAAGCTGCAATCATGTCTGCTTTAGTCAGGTTTCCATACACCAGTCCTTTAGCCTGGCACATCTCAGCCAACTGGCTCTTTGTCTGCTTGCCATACTCCTCTGCTGACATGCTTGCCTACTCTCCCTGACTAACTAAGCTAACAAAAGAAATAAAACATTTGTGATCTGAACTCTGAATTTTCACTGCGTGCCTGATTTATAGTACAAAAACACTTTCAGTGATGACTGTATACAAGCTACAGGAATTCACTATCTACACCACTACAAGCCAATATGTGATATGGCTATCTCACCACTATCAAACAATTAATATTTGATGTGGATATCCCACCACTGCCAAACAATTAATATGTGACACCCATGCACTGGTCCAGTAATCAAGGAGCCTCATTCCTCACCACTAGCACCAGTGAGGGGGATGCACATTGGGAAGGATAACAAGTACACACACAGTAAAGTAAAATTTTCCTTAAGAGCACACAGAGATCACAGTCAGTCTGGGACTGGTTTCTCACTTTCTCTCCAGATCCCCAATAAGATTCCCTACTGGCACAGCTATAGGGTCCAGATCTCAACCTAGTGGTCAAGCTACAACCTCCAGCACCATCTCTGTCTGAGTGCTTCATGTCCCTGCCCAAGTAGCTGACACACACACACACCCACACACACACACACACACACACACACACACACACACACACACACACACACACACACACACTTTAAGAATGGATTTATATACAAACACACAGACACTCCTGGGAAAGGCTGGTACAGGTTCGCCAGCTATGCCTCCTTTCTGTTCAGACTGTAAGGTAGTACTGACTGCCACCAACCACTACTGTCAGCTACTATAAGGCCCTTACCAAAGGGTGACCAATTTCACTGTGTAATTTTATTATTATCCAATTAGTAAGTGTGACAAACAGCAAGGCTACTGGAGTGGCTTTGTACAGTATCACCAGATACATGCAAGTACTCTAGACCTTAAATTATCTCTACACAAAACAGCCACAATTGAAAGGTATCAAAATATTTAATAATAAATAATAAAAACACCAGACAATACTTATTACTTCAACACAATGACATTACAGAGTTCAGAAATCACAAGAAATACTTTAAAACAATTTTGTATGATAGTCTGACATAAATATAGAAAACAGCTAGACTAATCTGGCTAAATTCCTATCTAACTCTAAGAGAAATCACTGTTCTAAATACTACTTACATACAGAGCAAACAAATGCTGGTGAGTGTATGTTCTTACTAGATCCAAGACAAGATACAAAATGCTCAATCTTTCTCTCTGAGAAAGTCTTAAATTGATAATACGCAGTACTGCTGACTCATCTTAGATTACATCATTTTTATCACTTCTCCTTTATTTCTCAGGCTAACAGAAACTCAAAATGTATATTTCTTTGTAAGCTGTACCTGCTAGGAAACCATAGCAATAAAATAACTTTTACATGTGATACCTAGTAATTATTTATGTCTTAAGACAATAGAAAGAATTTCGCAGCCCAGACATCCTGTCTCCAAGCTTGAGATCAAACACAGTTGTAAAATTCTTTACTTAACAGCTTTCTTCCAGCAGGGTGCACTGTGGTTACATTTTTGAAGCTCAGTACAACATATAGTTTAATAATAACATATAGTTCTCTTTACATTTGTAAAACAAGCCTTTGGATTATATTAATAGTTTCAATGCCATCTACAAAATTCTATCTGGCTAGGCTGGCAGCCCCTCAGGTTTTCACAACCACTACTCACTGATAATCTGCAAAAGAGAGAGAATGAGCAAGACACAGAAAGCAGCAAGTGGTGAAGTAAAATAATTTGGATTAATACAATAAGAGCAGCACTAAATGGATAGGGCTGAGAATCGGTAGTACAGATAGAGAGTAAAATGCAGAAACTGCCACTAGCATCTCCTTCAGTGAGTAATAACAATATCAACAACCACATTCATGGAAATGCTAACAGCACAAGAGAATGGACTAACAACAGCCCCAACAGTTAAAGAAGGAGTTAATACCTTCCTTCACAGACCTGTTGCGAGAAATGGCCCCAATGTGCTTAATCCAGTTCTTAATCACTTACCTCAAAAACTGCAAAAATCACTTAGAAGCATGCAGTCCAGTTTCGCTTAAACACAACAATCTCTATCTACATTATTCACTAGCCTGAAGAGAAATGTATATATTTCCATATCTTAAAAAAAAAAAAAAAAAAAAAAAAAAAAAAACACTGCTTAGTAAAATTTACGGATACATATTATGTTGCCGAGCCATAACAAGTTCGAACACCATATTATCGAACCCATATGTTCAAACTTAGAAAAGTCTGAAAGTTTCAATGGGGATTTCCATTCAGTGCGGAAAGGGACAATTTCCCTTTACTGCACTGTAGTGCGATCTCAGAGTTGGTATATTTAAAGAGCGGTGGGGTGCAGCCTCCCATGTGGAGAGTGCAGGTGGGCTTGCCACCCCTGCTTACAACCATCAGGTAATTTTTTTTTCTGCTTTTTTTTTTTTTTTGACATTTTTAAACTTTTGAAAGTTTGAACATATGGGTTCGACAATATGGCATTCGGACTTTTGAAAGTTCGACAATGTAATATGAACCCAAATTTACAAAACTATCTCCAGTACAAATATTCTTGATCAGAAATTAGTCTGGTTGTAAAAAAATATAAATACATTTTGTTTAAACCAATGTACTAAATCTGTCACAATGACATATTTACTGAAACACAAAGATATTATCAAAGATTGTTTTCATATTTGGACTAATCAAATCCCAGAGGCAAAGAACAGCACAAAGTGGAGGCAAGTATTATATTATTATTGAGATCTTTTGGCCAAAATATTAGTATAACTCATGGGAATGTATTACTGACACTATCATAAGTCAATTTAATTTTTCATTTATTTTACTTTTAATGCTTGGTACAAAAACAGTTTCTTTCCCAACAGTTTATATTAATAAAATAAAAAAGAAATGGAATCATGCTTGCAAATTCTTAGCTTTCAGTTTAATAATGTACAGTCAGTGCTGGTCAACTTTACATTTTCATAACAGTCAGAAGCACTCTGTATTTCATGACAGATTATTGATGATAATTTAAATTGCCTGAGAATGTTAGCAATAATAAAACACAATAAATGTCTGTACAGCTGAGCTTCTACCAGCATGCATTAAGCAAGAGAAACATTGCAAATGCATGTAAATGTGTAGTGCAGGCATAAAACATTTATGTAATCAGGAATAATATTTTTCAATTAATATTTTTTGCAGTGAGACTAGCAAGTGTGCCAATTAAGCATTAAGACTCCATGAGAGGTATGTCATTCAATAACATCATGGCTTTCTTTAGTGACTCAAGGGGCAAACAGCATGTCTAGTGTTTATATCTCTCCCAGGATTGCTGCTATTACAAAATAACAGACATTCCTGGAGTTATTCATTTGTATTATGCAATGACTCATTTTGAATACATTTCCTTTTCTAGGCTTGATCAAGACACTTTGACATTATTGTATATTAAACATTGGCTGCAGAAAACATACCAAACCACCCAATCAGAAGGTCAGCATAACTTCCATTGCTAACAAAACAGCATTGTTAACAAGAACATGTGATAGTCAACATAACTCAAAACAAATTTGAACTTGTTGCCATTAGCTGGCCAGTCAAAATACTGAACAGTCAACAGAAGAGAAACAAAAGCAACACGAAACATCCTCACACTTTCATATAAAGTGTAAAAGAAAAAAAATAATAAAGTAAAACAATTCACAACACTAGCAGTGTGAAGCACACATCAGAGGTGTAATGTACTGATGAAGTGACATGATACAAAAATATACATGCTTAGTTAGAATCACTGATATATTATTTTCCACTGAAGTCATCATGCCACTAATGTGATATACGATACTTATCAAAAGAAGTGCATATTTACAAACGTTAAGTTAAACTGAAAAAAAAATAGCGTATTATCTCTTTTTGAAACTTCTAGCTACAGGCAATATCTCCCATTTGACATTTAAACAAACACTACACAAAACCTTACTTTTATAAATCAGAAAAAATACAGACAGTGCTTCTGGCAGTACAGCCATTATTCAATATCTTAAAAGTGTTGAAACAGAAATATAAGGAAAGTAGCTTTTGTCATGTATTTATCTTCAAAGGCACCAGCAGATATACATACTAAGGTAATGGACAGTAAGTGTGTGTGTGGTGTGAATTTACTTACAGTCGCCATGATTACATTTTAGTATAACCCAAATCCTGACATATATTATTGCAATGATAACATTGTAGTCCATATAATGCCCTGATTATGCCCCAGTATTGGGAAAAAGATAAATCAGTTAAGCACTTCAGTAGTGCAAGACCCGAGCTTAACAATTGTTAAGCACCACTTCAAAGTGCTATTAAGAGCATCTAAATTAGATGATCGAACTTTTAAAAGTTCGAACATCATATAGTCGACACCATATGATCAAACTTTTAAAAGTTCGAAAATCTAATAAAAAAAAAATAAACCACAGAAAAAAACCTACCTGCACCCCACACCCCCCTGCTCTATACCAACCCCGAGATCGCACTACAGTGCAGGAAAGGGAAATCTTCCCATTCCGCACTGTACAGAAATCTCCGTTGAAACGTTCGAACGTTTAAAAGTTTGATCATATTGTGTCAACCATATGACGTTCGAACTTTTAAAAATTCGATAACATTATACAGACCCCTATTAAGATTTGGTCTCACACTAAGAAATGACAGTGCCAGCCAGTAAACAACAACAACAGCAGAAGTCAAAACAGCTTCTTTTCTGCCTTTTGTTAATTTCTACAATCTGCCCCAGACTTAGTTTGAAAATCATTTCTTGATGGATCTTTTTTTTTTTTTTTTAAACAAGAAACATCTTTATTAAATTATCACATATGACATAGGCAATCATATATTTATAGAAATGAAAACAAACCATATTGACATAATTTTAGTTGCAGACATAATCACAAACCGTGTTGACATAACTGTAGCTGCAAACATTACAGATCACTTATAATCTATCCCGTCATTGTCAGTCAAACATTGCATAGCTAATTCAAATCTTGCCTTCTTTTAAACCTTGTCCCTCTTCTGCATGTATTTTTCCCACAATTCGTATTTTTTGCTATGTAATTTGCTCCTACCCTTTTCTGAAGATCTCAATTCCAGTTGTTTTGTGTCAGTTACATTCACTACTTCTACTAAATTTGGTTTAGAATTGTCATTTCCATTTTCTAGTAATTGTTTTTTGGCAGCCACCATAGTTAGACTGAGCAAGGCCTCACTATGTCTAGGCAATTCTGATTCTGTATCATAACTCAAAAAAAATTTCCTTAGTTACACCAGTTTGCTCACCCAGTATCTCCAGAGTAGTCTGCAGGGAATCTTTAATCTCCCAACTTATTATTTCCCAGAAAATATGTTCCCAGCTATCTCTTTCTTCCCCATCCTACCTCCAACATTTGCTGTCTACCTGAGGAAAAATTCTTTGGTCTCTACTTGGGTTATAAAAATACCTATGCAAACACTTCCAGGCAAATCCTAAATCTTCTAGATTTTGTTGCATATTTGGGTGACGTACATATATCCCCCATTGTTTTTTTATGAAT
This sequence comes from Protopterus annectens, assembly GCF_019279795.1. Taxonomy (NCBI): domain Eukaryota; kingdom Metazoa; phylum Chordata; order Ceratodontiformes; family Protopteridae; genus Protopterus; species Protopterus annectens. The sequence continues at coordinate 539,331,717 of NC_056734.1, forward strand.
TGCTTATCCAGTCTGTCTTCCCAACCCTTTCTAAACTCCTCTGATTGATTTTTATAGTTATCATGCAATATTTTGTATTCTCTACTAATTATTTCCTTTTTTAACAGCAGCTTCTGTACTAGATTCTACTATAAACTCTACCAATCCTGGTCTTTTGCTTGGGATCTCTGTATTTTTTCTTTTTGCCTATATTTTGATATCAGTCCTTAATACTCTACTTGATACTCCTACTCTATTACTTCATCTTGTTTTTTCTGCTACTTGTTCTCCAAAGTATTCAATTGCATCTTCTCTGCTGCATTTATTACTGCTTGATTTTAGCCTGTTTAAATTTTAAGTGTTATTCTAAACCTCTTAGTTTTGGTTTAAGGACTTGGGCTTTAGGCCTACCTCTTAGCTCTCCCTGGCCTCTCTCCCTCCCTCAGATTCTGACAAATATAGATACACAATTTCTTACAGTTTCTCCTGCTAGCCTGGTTGATATGGGCATCCTGAAACAGTGTAGCAACTGCCTCATGTACATGGGCAACCTTCTACTACTACCACCTAGGAAAACAATTTGTGAGAGATACAATTACATAAAGAAGCTAGAGTCTTTGCTCTCTCCCTCACAAGCCAGTATATCTGGCACTGAGAAGGTTGTCAACAAAATCACTACACTTCAAACACCACCCATGTATGTGGAGACTCTCAACAAAAACAAACCCAAACAAACGAGACCTCAGAGGCAAAAACACATGAGAACTCCACAACCCTCCACACCACATACCATGCATAGTCCACACACCAATGTCTCACAACCACTAAGGCCTAACCATAAACCCAACATATTAGTCATAGGAGACTCCTTTGTGAGACACTCAGATATGCCTCTCACCGGGCTGGATAAGGAGAAAGTCACAGTTAGTTGTTTGTCAGGTGCCAGAATCCACCATATCACACACGCACTCAAGTCTCTCAACAACAGGTACTGTTATGACCCTGTCATAGTCCATGTTGGCGTGAACAACTTGAGATGTACCTCCCTGGATTATATGAAGAGAGACATAATTGAGATCCCTGAATATGTGTCCCAGGCAGGGATGTCCCTAGCCTTAAGCACCATTCTACTGTCACCGAGAATGATGCCTCAATACAAACAGAAAATGACTGACTTTAACAATTGGCATAGTTTCAGGTGTCATTCCAGGGAGACCAGTGCCTGACAGCCTGGGAAAATATGATCGACAGACCACGATGTTTTGCTAGAGATGGCCTGCATCTGTCTCACTTGGGCTTCGGGCTTCAGGCAAAGGCCCACTCCTCCCCCATAGTACCATTTTTACGAAAAGTCATGAGGTCGATACTACCAACATAAAAATTTCAACAAAACGCAAATTAAAGATCATGCTGCAAAATGCTAGAAGTATAAACATGAAACTGCACTCCTTGCAAGCATTCTTAACCCTGGAAGATGCTGACAGTTGTGCAGTCACAGAAACCTGGTTCAAAGCTGCAGAGAGCACCTCGGCCTTACCTGGTTATTCATCATATCATACATTCAGACCTCAAAATGTGGGCAGCAAAGCCAAAGGAGGTGGAGTTTCAATATATATTGAAGACACAGACACCTCCAGGCTGGTCAAATAGCATGACACACAGGAGACACTCCAGGTGCAGTTAACCATTGACAAAACCTCTATTCAAATTATAGCTAGCTTCAGGCCCCCAAATTTCACTCAAGATGCCACTCTACCTATCTGGACCTCTTCAAATCTATCAAGATTCAACCCTTTACCCTGATCCTGGGTGGCTTTAATTACCCAATCATAGACTGGAAAAAATATTCATGCCAGAACACAAATGCCCAGAGACTCCTCGATTTTATCAATGCAAATGCCTTGGAACAGCTAGTCGATATCCCCACAAGAAGTGATAAAATCTTGGACTTGGTATTAACCAACATGATTAACCACTGCAGCATCCCTATGGTATCATCCTCCCTGGTAAGATCCGACCATAAAGCGGTCACTTTCAAAGTCACCATCTCCCCTGACCCCCTTCTAGCTAGGGTCAGACAAAAAAAATTCTCCAAAGCTGATTACAACCTCCTGAAGGATGGTATAAACAGCTTCACAGCTCCCTCCCCCACTGTAGGAACCAGCACCAATGTCCAAATCTACACCAAAGTACTATACGAGCATTTATATAGATGCATTGAATCAGGAATACCCGACAGGACAAAATCATCCTCCACAAGGAAGAGTAAACCTGTCTGGTGGACATCTGCAATAAATAAACTATATAATAAAAATAAATAATTGCTGTCCAGGACCAAGAACAAGCAGGTGACTAATTGGAAGCAAACTCTCCTTAGCCTGAAAAAGCAAGAGCACTAGTGAAATCCTCTAAAGCCAACTTTGAGTCCAAATTGGCCACATCTACTAGAGGCAATCATAAGGCCTTCTTCACATATGTCCGCAGTCTCAAAGGAAGCACCCAGTTCTGTTCAGAACTGGTGGTCAAAGACATCACATGCACAAATGCTGTAGATATAGCCAATCTCCCCTCTGCCCCCCATCAGTAAATCAGGACATCTCCAGTACCTGCTCCTCACCCTTTATCTCTAGGGAACAGGTTATCACTGCCCTCTCAAAGGCAAAAAATACAGCCTCCATGGGACCCAATAACATCCCAGGCTGCATCCTACATGAATTCAGGCATGAGCTTGCAGCACCATTATGAACCCTATTCAACCAAAGCCTGAGTACTGGCTTTGTTCCAGCAGAGTGGAGGAGAGCCATTGTCATCCCTTTACACAAAGATGGAGCGTCCACCGATCCAGGAAATTATAGACCCATCAGCCTAACTAGCCTGATCTGCAAGGCCATGGAATGGATTATCTTGACCTCATTAACAGGGGACATTGGCAACCTCCAACCACTCACCCCCACACAGTTTGTCTTTGTCAAGGGGAGGCCATGTCTGTTAAATCTTGTTGACTTCTTTGAGACGGTCACCAAAGCCATGGACGAGACGGTGCAAACCACCTACCTTGACCTGGGCAAAGCCTTAAATACTATTCCCCACTTGGGCATAGAAGATAAACTCTCTCAACTAGGCATTAATCCATATGTTACCAGATGGGTAGCAAGCTAGCTTACTGATAGAACCCACCTAATTAAAATAGGGGAAACCACCTCAAGCAGTAGACCTATAACGAGTGGCGCAGCGTACCCCAGGGATCAGTCTTGAGCTCTCTGTTATTCGGATATAATTCTCTGAGGTGCAGACCAAAACCAGTGGACTATAAATGACCAAGTTTGCAGATGACTGCAAACTGGGCGCAGTCATCAATTCCCCAAGTGATGTGGACATCCTCCAAGAGGGTCTCACCCAAACAAATGACTGGTGCCAGAAACATGGCTTCAAGTTGAATCCCAAAAAAATGCATCATCATCATCATCATCACCTTTGGAGAGAGTGATGTCCCCATATATTATCACATTAATAACAACATCCTAAGTACAAACTCAGGGCACCCAGGTTGATAGCAACCTGACTTTTGACCACCATGTTGCTTCCGTTGTACGGAAGGCTTTCTACATGGCCCACCTCATAAGTAAGGGTATCTTATCCAGGGACAAAGAGGTGAAAACATCCCTGTATTCTTCCCTTATAAGCCCAATTATTGAGTACAACGCTCCCTTCAGCATGTACCTCGCAAAGTACATGCAGCAGCTGGAGAGACCACAGTGGTTCCTCACCAGGAGAATCCAGAGCCTCAAACATCTACCCTACACAGATAGGCTAAAAGCCCTGTCTCTCTACTCAGTTTCATACAGACTCCTCAGAGGTGACATCTGTCTGGCATACAAAGCAATCTCAGACACTGCCTTGATGAGACTGCTGGATATCCGCAAGTCAAGCACCTCTCGAGTAAGTTGTTCTCGTGAGCTCAACCTGGTCTGTGATATCAATAGGACTTGTTGGCAGGATAGATTTGTGTCCCAGAGACTCCTCCATCTGTAGAATAGACTCCCTCTCCGCATCAAGCAGAGTACCTCTTTACCCCTTTTTAAGCACATCCTGGATAACTGGATGGGAAACAGAAAATACACCCCTGAGATTCCACCTTTGTCCCTGTTGGACAGGGGCTTTGGGTGCTGACTTGTCTAAACATGGGCTACACTCTTGGCTAGGCTTATAAAGGCCTCAGGGCCAATAGCCTAGTAACCTCCTATGAGCTTATGATCCTGTGATAGGGAAGGCAATCTCTGTCCTGCAGTCCAAATAAATTCTTGTCATCTTCCCATTGTATTACCTTTGCCTCTCTTATTATTTGCTCCCAGTTCCTTGGTTCATTTACCAGTTTCTCCAATGAAGTCCAGACGCTCTTTCCTATTGTCTGTATCCCTAAATGCAGTCATCCCTATCGGCAGAATCTCCTTTCTCCATTCCGATATTGGTTTAGTTCTTAGAATATTTTCTGCTACTTTATGAATATAATATTCTGCATGATTATTGTTATTCTGCGTAAGGATCTGCATCCAAAATCCCAGTCTCTCCTTGTTTCTTCAGCTTCCCCCGTTTCATCATCCCTTTCTATTTTGAATCTTGTCTGTTTGACAGCACTCACTAAGTGCTTTACAGCTTTGAAAGCCATCAGAACAGATTGTGCTTTTTTCTTTCATTTTCTCTTTCTTTCTTTCTATCTTTCTGTAAATAGTAATACATAGAGCATAGGTTCATAGGTTGGTACTAGGCTATCAGCCCAAGGGCCTATACAAGCCTAGCCATAACAATTCCCTGGCTATTTCTTCCCACACTATTTACTTCCCTGGACCCCTGTCTAGCAGGATGACTGACGTGATATCCGGGGTGAATTTCCTTTCTCCCATGCAGTCGTCAAGGCTCCTTTTGAAGAGGGCCAAAGAGGCACTCTGCTTGACATGTATGGACAATCTATTCCAGAGTCTGGGGAGTCTCTGGGTCAGGAACCTATACCTCCAGCATGTTTTGCTTATTGTGATGACAAGGTTTAGATCCCTGGAGCATGTGGGTCTGAGGGGTTGGGATTTCTTTAAGTGTAGCATGTCCAACAGCTCTGGGTTTGACATGGCCTTGTATGTTAAGCAGAGATCGCCTCTGAGTAGACGATATGTGACAGAGTATAGCTGGAGTTTTTTAAGGTGATCAGCATAGGGCATCTGCTTTAGGCCTGTGATTCTTTTAGTGAGGTATTTCTCCGGCCTTTCCAGTTGTTGCAGATGTCTTGAGAGGTACATACCAAACGGGGTGTTGTATTCTATATCCAATATCCAGATATCGAATTGTAACCTAATAGTATTTGTTCTCGACATGGATGCCAACATTCAGCTCATGAGCAAATTTCTTGGCATCTATATCTCAAACACAGTTGTAATTGGAGATTTGATCATACTCCTCTATATTTCTGGGGAAAGATTTAACATTTTGATTTGCTTTGTTGACTCACCAAAAGAGTGTTGTTACCACAGAGTAACACACATCCTATTGTATCATTGTTATCTACGCACTTGATTTCCTGTAAAATGTATCTCTGCCTCTGTTTATTATTGTAGTTTTGCAGCTATATTTTTGGAGTACATCATGTGTTCTAAGACTTCATGGTGCACTCATTACAGAAGTTATTTCAGTTCATTTTCTGGTAACTCTTTGTGTTTCCTGATTACACTTTAGCAGTTTCTTGTATTCAAAATGTTTTATTTTTTTTTTTTTGTTGAGAACACTTTTTTTCTATCCTTTCAAAATTATCATAACTACATTTCACATGCAGATCACTTTGGTTATTCTGCTGTTATTATGTCTTTTGTTTTCTTTATAGGTTTATAGGTACTTATTATTTATCTCTGAGAATCTTAAGGCTAGCCTTACATTCCCAGAGACTGGTAGAACAAGGAAATGTTGGGACATTTAAATGTTGCCCCTTTCTATAAGGCTACCCATCAATTTATCCAAATTATATTTGAATAGAGAAAGAGAAACACTTTGCTTTATGTAAAATGGAAGATAGTGCTATAAAAGTGGAATTCTCTGTGATGCATACCTATCCCTCCAATATGTTCTATTTATGTTGAAAAAGAGATTGAAATCCATTGAGTTGTTATTTATACAACCATTGGACTTGTGAATGTATAATAGCTCTGACAGGATAGGGTTTGCTGAGGCTCTATAACTGAGGCAGAGGTTGTCTATCAGTAGCCTGTATGATGCTGAAAAGAGGGGCAAGGCTTTCAGAGTCCACACAGTTTTTATAATTTAGGACTTCAATGTTCTTAGAGAGGAGGTATTGTGGTCATTCCAGTTCTGACAAGTATTTAGACAAGTACATACCAAAAGGGTCATTATACTCAATAGATCACCCTAATGAGTGTAGAGTACAGTGGAATGATATCCTCCGTGAACCTGAATGCCATACCTTTACATATAAGCTGAGCAACGAAAAAGAAGTTACTCACAATAGTGGATACATAGTGATAAAAGGACAGTTCATTGTCAGTTTGGATTCCCTGATCCCTGACTATTAGATCAATTTTCAGGAATGTGTTGTCAATGTGATAGCTACAAGGGGAATCATCATTGTCAAAGGATACAGTAATACATTTCATGGCATTTAGTTTTAGTCCATGGTTTTGGCACCAGCTATTTATTTGGAACAGGGTATCTTGGAAGATCACAGTGTCCTCTGTGGTGTTCAGGATGGTGCCAAAGATGTAGTCTTTTGCAACATGGGTCAGCTACAAACCCTTAATATTTGTTTTGACCTCTAAAAAGTAAATGCCAAAGAGGAATGGCCTGAGGCTGGAACCCTGAAGTACATAGCTAGTGACAGATTTTAGGGGGAAAGTAGAGTCACCCACCTTAATTTCCTGGGCTCTATTTGCGAGCCAACTTGCTATCCAATGAGTTTTACAGGGATTTACTTTTAACTCAGAGAGTTTATCTACAGTACTTAAGTGTAGGATGGTGTAAACTGCCTTTACAAGCCCCAGATTGGGGATGTGTACTGATTTCCCCTCATCCATTGCTACAGTAACTTTTTTGAAGAAGTCAGCCAGTTTAAGTAGGCAAGATCTGTTCATGAAAACCTAAACTGGCTCTGGTCATGAGGGTGTAGCCTACCTATATCTTTATTAATATTGTAATGATCATTTCCATAGCCTGGAAGGTGAGGCTGGCCGGGTCTATGGGTTTATAATTACCCGGGTCCATTGAAGCTATACCTTTGTGCAAGTAAATGACTGTTGCTTTCCTCCATTAATCTGACACAAAGCCTGTATTGAGTCTGACCTACTGGTATGTTGCCCAGCCTCACAGAAGTAGTGTTCTGGCCTTATATAGTGACTTGAGGACTTGCTCATGGGAGATTTTAGGTGGAGTGTAGTTTGCGGGTTTGTGATCTGAGAATATTTGAAGGAAGGGGTGAAATTTGAGCTAAATTTCTGTTATTAAATTGATAAAATCTTCTGGGTCTGAGTATATGATATAATTTATTATTAGCACTGCATAGTACCAGGCATTATTTCTGAGGTTTTTTACATAGTTAAATAAGGCTTTGTGGTTATTTTTCATCTAGGTGGTTATTTTTACCTCATATCTGGCTCGGGTTGATTTGATCAGGGATTGGAGTTCCTTGCTGAGCTTAGCAAGATTGTTTTTGATATCTTGAGAGTTACATTTATTTTTGTGTGCATTTTTTTATTATAGAGCTTGTTTATAAATAGTCGGCCACAGTGGTGCAGAGGTTAGCATTGTAGCCTCACATCAAGAGGTTCTCCGGTTCGATTCTTGGCTGGAGCACCTTCTGTGCAGAGACTGCATGTCCTCTCTGCAGTCAAATGAGTTTTAAAGAAATGCAGTACATGTGTGTGTGGTGTGTGTACCTTCTGTGAAGGTTGAGCACTGGGCTGGCAACTCGACACTGTAAAAACTCCACTGCCAATCAATCTGCAGACCGGTGATCCACCATGACTGACATGCTTAGCAAAATCATAACTGACATGCTTAGCAATGGATAAAACACAATATCATAAAACCATGACTGACATGCTTAGCAACGATGAATATTATGGTATCATAGACAAACAGAGACTAAATAAAATCAAGTCCAGTATACATGAAACAATAGTTGAGTTGGTTAACAATCACATCATAGATACAGAACTGGCCAAATTTTTGGAAGTTGAGTATCCAATGATACCAAACATACAGGGAATACCTAAGATACATAAAGATGGTGTAAACCCCCCTATGAGACCTATAGTCTCAGGTAGGTAATGGTGTACTGAACCTTTCTTCTTCTATGTGGAAAGACATCTTAGACCTGTAATAGATAGAAACAAATATATACTTAAGGATACAAAGCAATTCTTATCAGATCTATATGAATTTTTCAATCAAACAGAAATTAAACCTGATATGCTGTTTGTAACTCTGGATGTGCAATCCCTGTTCACTATTATACCTAATGGATTAGGAGTTGTTACTATTAAGAACTATTTAGCTAAGCATAGTGAGTACACAGAACAAAAAACAGATCTCATAAGTAAGTTCCTGGAAATTATATTGGAAAACAATGTCTTTGTTTATGATAACAGTATGTATATTCAGCGTGATGGCGTGGCTATGGGCACATCGTGTGCCAATAGCTACGCCAACATGTTTTTAGCTATGTGGGAAGAAGAAGAACTTTTCAGGAATTTATGGCATCAGGAACGGATTCAGTTCTATCAACGTTTTGTCGATGATGTCATTTTTGTATGGGAAGGTGATGTAGAAGAGCTTGAAAGGCATATTGCCAATATGAATAATATGACTACATATTTGAAATTCACTTCTAATTATTCAGATACTAGAATTGAATATTTGGATGTCTTCGTAGAGAGGGTAATGAATACCTATGTTAATACAGGAGTATATAGGAAAAAATGTTATAGGAATACCTTCCTCCATCGACAGAGTATGCACCCTGCATATATATTCAATAATATCATTAAGGGACAAAGTATGAGAATATCACACTTAAATGCGACAGAAGAAGGATATCAGCAAGAAATTAATACTTTCAAAGATAGGCTACTTAAACGTGGCTATAAAGAATTTGAGATAGAAGCAGGGTTACAGAGCATTGACCAACTGAGGGAAAATAGAGCAGCTCCATATTATTCAGCTCAGGCACATTGGCCTAACCAGCAGAAAGATAGTAGGTCTCATTTGAAAATACCAATGTATTATACTAGTGATAACAAAGATTTAATGGAATTAATCAGTAGTCATTGGCATATCCTCACAATTGATGACGACCTAAGGAATATAGTTGGGGAGAAACTGAAGTTCCAATATAAGAACAAACCCAATCTTAAAAGACTACTGTGCCAGCCAGTGGTAAATACCAGTAATTATATCTATACTGGCACCCACCATTGTGGTAAGTGCAACTTCTGCGTATGTATTGAAACGGGAGATAGTTTTGTACATCCAGATACAGGACAGCATTTTAGGTTTCATGTGACCGCAGATTGCGGTGCTGATCACGTGGTATATTTAGCTGGCTGTCAGAGATGCCAATCTTTTTATGTCGGCAAAACTGACAGGGAATTTCAGACTAGAATTAGAGAACATCTTTATGCCATAAGGATAGGCTATACTACTGATGGTTTGGCTAAACATAATATGGCACAAGGACAGGAGCATGCCTTCCACTTTATGGCCATAGATCATAATATTCCCTTAATGAGAGAGGGCAATATACGAAATAACACAGAAAAGAAGGAAATCAACTGGATTATGAGAATGAGGGCAGACAAAGGCAGAGGCCTAAATGAGAGAGCCTCAATTAAGCTTGTCTTAAGAGCTAGACGTTTAGTTGTAAGGTAACCACATCTTATGGGAAGGTTATTCTAGGAGTTCTACTTATGCATTAATAGGTATATGCATATGTTAAAATAGATATGAAATTGACCATTTGAAAGTGGTATTTGACAAGAAAATGTACATTTATATATTGCCTGTCTTTAATTCTAATTTTATTGTGAATGTGTCTATAGCATGTAACAATGGATAAGCCACTACTGTTTTGTTTTACATCATTTAAACTTCCTATTTTCAATGAAAAGGTTCTGTAAATATGAATTATGAAAACATTTTTTATTTGAATGTCTTATTGATATTCAGTAATGAGCCAATTATGTACTATCATTCATTTACATATTTTTATATTATAGACATCATGAATAATTTAGGTACCATTGTATAACTATATGCCTCTATATTATTCCTATTTCAAGGCAGTAATACTAGTTAGGAATGTGCATAACTTCGGTCATTATGAATTGTGATTTGAAAGGGTATATCACTGCATAGTTGTATGCCATCATACCATTTTACGTTATATTCTGAGCTTTATATTGCTTGTTATATAGAATACTATAATTAAGATGTCTCCAATATAAAATACATTAACTTCCAAAATTAAGATGCACCGTAAGGGAGTAGATGATAAGCCATATGTTTATAATATATGGATACGGTGCATATGAATTCTTAAAAAAATTGCGTTTATGTTTATGACATAATTTTTAATGAATAGGTTTTGTAAATATAATTTGTAAAAAACTTGGGTCATAGAAATCTTCTTGACATTCAGGAATGTATTAATTATGCATTTTTGCCCATTTGCATGTTTTTATGGTGTATAATTTAGGTACCATCGTACAATCATTCACTTCTGTATAGTTTTTATATCAAAGCAATACTATTAATTGGATAGGAATGTATATATTTCTGGCTTTTATGAATTTCATTTGAAAGCCCATATTTTGTGCTCAGACATTGCCTACATATAGAGCATTACAATTATATTAGCGCTTAGAGGGTAGGATACTGTATAAGATGGTAGTATATGCACATACAGATAGTTGCATACAACATTCGTATATGCATAATAGTTAATGTAATATACAGATATGTTTAAATCTGATTATTTCAGGTATTATTTATAACTTGACTATGTACATACCAAAGTAGAAGGATAGCCAATTTGCATCATAAGAAACAAGATTATCTGTAAGAGCAGTTCTTATAGTTCATGAATGTTTAACTTGTTTGAAAGTCAGCAAGTTCCAACAATGTTTTTAACTTGAATGTATATCTTTAAATGTTTAATTGATTAATACGTTTTAACATGTGATGACTATATAAAGGGGAGATCTTGTAAAACATTTTTTGAATCTTAACGGTCTGATGAAGCTTTACATGAAAGCGCTAACCTGATGCATGCAAATTAAAATCAGAATTTATTTTATACGAACGGAATATCTTTCTTTTTGTACACATCCATTTATATACTGGATTAGTTGCTGAGCTGTGGTTGCCTCTTAGCTGGTTTATTTGGACTTTTTTGTGCTATTGTACTTGTGAGCCAAGAGATATTTACTCTGCTGGGAGCGTTCATACATTTCAACAGTAAAATGTATATGACCATTTTTTCACATTTTGATTTAATATGACTCTATTAATTTAAAAACTACAGTAAAGCATTAGGTGAACTATATAGTAAATGCAGTTTTTCACTAACTAAAAGAGTAGAAAGCCACATGAGTTTATTTATACTAAAGCTAGTTATCAAGCTCATTATTTCTGAAACAGCCTGCTACAACATATTGGAATTTTATAGTCAAGTAATACTGACACCAGTAGTCTTGTATTGCTAATACAATGTGCCCCATATTTTAGTCTTGATGGTGATATGGAGGGCTAAAGCCATAACTAAGGCCCAGGTGACCCAGGTTCATGGTAGTACAGGCAAGCAGGATGGGTGTACATATCCCAGAGAAGAGAGAGAGTATGCTGAGCAGAGCTGTCTATAAACTCTGGTTGGTCAGATGCCCAAGATCATAGTGAGATAGACAACCAGGCTGGGCATGTGAAAGGACTAGGAAATGGGCCACTCTAAGAGCTAGAATGACTTCAGGCCACTCCTCACTGTCTTCCCAGCTGAACTACATATGTCAGCATGCTGGGAGGAGTACTAGGGTTTATGGATAGGTGACATCTCCTGGTGCCCTGTCCATGCCCATCCCGCAGCCACATAATTGGGGCAGCTCCCAGTGATGTGTCCCATGCCCCTGATTGGACTGCAAACTCCTCAATTTGCATTAGTAAGGCTGGCTTCCCAAGAAGTCAGGGACCCTCCTAGTGCTAGGGTCATGCTGGAACAGCCTGGGAGGAGCGGTGGAGGGCTCTGGGCCTGCTCAAGGCATGTTATCCATGAGGGAAGGGGGTGGAGTCTTTTATTTTTTAATACAATGTGTCACTTGTTGCCATAAAGCATGTGTAGAATGTTACAGCTCTAGTCAAGTCTCCTTTCACTACAAGTCAGACATCTCAGATAAGGCGTATGTGTAAGTGAATGTGTGTTTTTTCAGTTCAACAGTGCAGTGGTAAATGTTGATCTCTACATGCATTTTAAATGCTGCATCATGCTTTAAGTCACTGCTCTGCTCTACTCCAACACTGCTGCATTGCTAACAATGCATCTGAGCTTTTTTTAATACTATGTATTAATTTTCTAGTGCGATAAATTGCAATGCAAAATGTCACAATGCTACAGCTCTATTTGAACCCCCCCTCCAAATATGTCACATCTGCAGTCAAAATAGTATATTTTGAGTATTTCAGAATAGCACATGCTACCACAGATGCCAAATGATGCATGTCAGAGTTATTTAAAAATACTGTATGTTACTTCTCTGTGGCTTTAAACTGTAATGTAAAATGTCACAGCTGCAATCAGGACCCCACCCACATCTTACAGTTCCAATCAGGACTCCACTCACATGTCACAGCTCCAATTAGGACCCCTCCCACATGTCACAGCTCCAGTCAGGACCCCATCCACATGTCACTATTCCATTTAGGGAAGTGCAGTTTAAATATTTCAGAATAGGGTTTATTACCGTATGGCCAACCTTATCTCTCAGGGAAGGGAAGGGGCCAGGAAGATGTAAAATTGATATGTTGACTCAAGGCACCAAACTCCCTTGCTACACCTCTGAAGTAAAATAAGAAAATAAGTAGGGAATGTAGATGAAACAAATGACGTTGTTGCTTCAGTTATTTTATTTTAAAGCTTTGCAGTATTGTTAGTTTTCAAAGTTATGCAGTTATATGATGGTACTTTGATAAGGAAATGTGACTTATGGTTGAGAAGTGCAACATTTATCATCAGGACCTTCTTGATAGTAAGTCTATCTCACTTCCCCAAAATTTGCTCTTTTGATGAGCTGCTAAGCTGCACTTTCAAGTAAATCATGGTCATAACAAGATACAAATCGATGTACGAATAACGAGTTACACACTGAAAGTAAGAGACTGCAACTTCACCCATGTAGACTCTGTAACATTATGCTTACAGCCTACATGTTCCAAGTCCTTCTACTGCTTCCTCTATGAGCGGATGAAAGCGAATGCACCAAGGACTGGTATCCCCAAATTGCATTTGCAAAAAATCTTAATGAAAAACACTGCTTTCAGTATTTTTGTGGGGGGGTGGTTCATACGTGGGGGCATGCACCCCAAACTTATATACACTAACTCTGAGGCTGCTGTATTCAAAAAAGAGGGAAATTGCCCTCCAAAACGGAATCATGTCTTGTACAGCTCACTGAAAGTGATTTATTATGAAATGACACCAATCGTCCGCAAGTTGAAGCCCAAGTGTTGTGCTAACCACTACAGGGGGTGTAAGAAAGTTTTGCATCTGAAAATCAAAAGTATACCTTATCAAAGCAGTAAAGACTTTAGTAAAATAAGGCTACCTAACTGATCTACCTAAAGATGCCCAAACATGAAACAAAATGTGAAAATCTCTTTAGATTGCAGTTTACTTTAGAATTAGCAATAATTTTCCTCTTGCAGTCTATTAAAATTACTTATAAAAATAAAAACTGAGTATAAGCTATACATCTGCAGCATACAAAAGAACATAAGTAAACAGCTGCTGCAGAGTAGAGAGTGTAAAACACTTGGAGGCTTCTTTAAACGAAACTACTGAAAAGCTGCACTCAAAGGCAGTGACAGGAAATGTGTTAGTAACTCTGACAGGCCTAACACATTAGAACCACCTACAGAGACTGAGAAACGTTTAGAAAACACTGTCAGATATGCTAGCACTGGAGTTCTGGGGATACCAAAGGTAAAAGGATGATACAATGTTGTGAAAATCTATAAACAGAAGCTCACTGGAGAAAAATGCTGGCTTCAGAGTAAAGATGAGAATTCAACAGACTTACCCATATGTAACCCAATCTGACAGTCAGTACATGTCCACTCGCTCACATTACTATTAGCAATAGTTGGATATCTATTTTAAGATCACATTCTACAGCCAGCAAAACAAGGAAGCCCTTGTCAGATCATTTACTGAAAGAAAAATGCTGTTGGCACTAAAAAAATGTACTAATACAACAGGTCACTGCACATGCTTTATAGTTTCCTATATGACTCCTCTTTATCTGTACAGGTAGAGTACATCTATTTACAATCCTTGCCTATCAAGGTAGAATGGGTTTGAAAAGGTATATTTGACTAACAGAAGTTACTGTATCATAAAATTACAAGATATGATAAATAATGCAGACAGTATGGATTTCAATTTGCTAATAATTTTCAGTGCAACATGATTTACACATATACTGAAATAATAGCTATTTTATAATGCACAGTTGCAGAGAAAAAGTTAAGCCACATTACGAGACTAAAAATTAAGGTTAATTTACACAATAAATTGATTATGTATGGATTTCTTTTGTTTATTTAAAAAAAAACTACTACCTTAAAAGATTTTGTCTGTGAGACATAATAGCTATTTTTAAATCAGTTGAGCATGACCATGTTTTTCTATCCTGCAACAGATGAATATAATTTTTTTTGAATTTGACATAATAAGCCCATAGAAAGCATTATATGCAAATGCAGGAATATGCTTCTGTGAGGAATGTAACCAGATATTGCCATTTTATTGTCACAGCCTTATATTGTTCCCCTCCCTCAAAGCCAACTTCTCAATTTAAAAATGTACACATCTGCCCAAATGTTGCATCATACAGTGAAGAAATATCATATCAGATTAACCAGATGACCCCTGTGATAACAATACATCATTTATGATTTTGAGGTATATATATATATATATATATATATATATATATATATATATATATATATATATACACATATATATATTTTGTATATATATATATATATATATATATATATATATATATATACACATATGTGTGTGTGTGTGCGTGTGTGCATATATATATATATATATATATATATATATATATATATATATATATATATATATACAGTCTGTATACTGTTGTATGTGTAGACATTACTTTAGAGCTGTATAGACTTTGTATACCCGCTTTATGTCATTATATTTTTAGAATTGTTCAAAAGATACTTGGCTGAATGCAAAGAGTATGGCTGATTACATTCTCAGTCTCCTTTTCCTTTGTGTATGGCCTTGCAAAAAGCTTGGCTTATGCTCAAGCCAAATATTAAAGCATGGTAATTTGTGATGAAGTATCTCAATGGAAAAAAAAGTTATAAACTGCATATATTTCTCAGAAGGTTTAACTCAGAGCAACAGTGGTTTCTCCAGGTTCCTTTGCTGGACAGTGCACACTGTGGACACAGTGGCTAGCTCTTGGAGAATGTGAAGACTATAAAAAAGAAGATTTATTCATTTATTTTATTTATTTAACATTTGTTTACCAGGAAAGTCCGACTTGGAATGAAGCCAATTTTCAGAGGAAGCCCGGGGAGAAATGCTCCAGTTGATGATGCATAGAAGATACACCCATACATACATACATACATACATACATACATTCTGTCCACCTCTGTTTCTAGTTAAGTGAAGTAAAGTGTGCCTTTATAAAAGCAATGCAGTCCTGTAACAAAATGAAATATTACAGTAACTTTCTCAGAATAATATTTCATGACCCTCAGCCACTATAAAATGTAATTTTTTGTTATATTATTTCAGTCTGTTTGATAACTGTGTAAGCTCACTGGACAAAGTGTCTGTTTTCAGGGAGACATGGAGAGCACTGAATGGTTAGAGACACACAGTAGACGACAAATGGCAGCAGAGTCAGACTCTGTACCCTTGACAAGCGGAAACAGCTCATTAACAGTTCAAAGCCTTAATCTTGTGTACTGTCAGACAGATTTCAGATATAATGAGTCTAACATTATATAGCGTATTAGACTGTCCAGCAAGTCCTTCAGAACATTACATTTGACTTGTCTTGATCTAGATCTACACATTCAAAAAACCTACATCTTTAGTTTCTAAAATCCTCTGTCCTTTCATAACCTGGCCACTGATACTGATAACAAAGTGTTCCTTTACCACCATCATCAGATAAAGATAAACTAACTGGTGCAGTTTTTATTACCTGAAAAAAAGCTTTTCAGACTTTAAATCACTTACTTTTCATAAATCATCTGCACTTATTTGGTATTCTCATGACAGACTGCCACAAGATAATATCCTAGTTAAACAGCAGAACCTTTATATATTCAAAATTCACAAGGCAATCTCTACAGAAGCACACTACCAGTAGGAGGCCTTAAAGGTGCAGACCTTGTACTCTTACACAATTTATTAACTTCCTATCTAAAATGTAAAACAGTTATTTTATCTTCAGAGTACCTTATCATTTTAGAAATGGTCCCTCACTCTTCAGCATATATGCTTATGCAGAAGATTTTTAAACAGACTTGCACATTTATATCTCTTAATCTTTCACAGGCTACTCCAGCAAAATACACCATGAAACCTGAGGATGTAAAAGAAAGCTGTTGTAGGGTGACATATGGCCATTAGTCAAGGTCAAATGCCACACCTCAACAATTTAGAGTGACATTGAATAAAGAGGTTAGGTTAAGGGAGGGCAAGATTCCCATCTGACAGATGTATACCAGCATGTATATGCTACCATCAGGAAACATGCAATGTTTTCCACTGGGGCTGTGCCCTGGTCTACATTTATTTTATTGAGTTACTTACTTACTTAGTGCCTGTTAATATTCGATGTAGATCAGTATATAGTGATCTTTATATGCTATGACTTGGACCACAACACAAGTATAGCTTCAGACAGCCAGTTAAGGCAATCATTATAATGAACACATAAAACACTGTTGTATAAAGTACAGTTAAAATACAGAGCACACAATGAAAATAACTGGAGAAAGGTTAGCTAATGGACATTTTATTCAATAAAAAGTAGTTCAAAGAGAACAGTACTAAAACCATGCCAAAAAAATGCAGAAAGACCAAAGCCAAAAGGTCACATGACAAAAACCTAGCAGAATATATCTCAATGTATAAATATATCAATGTGCTAAAACATATTGAAACCTTAGATGTCAGCAGCATTCATCTGTTAACTTGTCACACTATAAATTTTGATAACATGAAGCTATAATCTCCATTACCTTCTCTACACTTGGTCAAGTGTAAACTGGACAGTGTTTAAGCTTGTCAAGTATACTTTCCTGATCTGCAACTGATTAACCAATGCTTTCAGCTGAGAATTACTGAAAAGTGCAGTTTCTATTAATCACAGGATCACAGGATCTCAGATTAGCACTAGGTTAACTGCCCTTGTGGGCCATTTTAAGCCACGTCAATTACCAGGTCTATATTAGATAAACGAAAGTTTATCGTACCGAACGCTAACATGAGCGAAAATCCCAGAACCCGAAACCAGAATTGTGAGATCGCAGTACAGTGAAGATGGGAATATTTGCCCTTTCCTCACAGTAGTGTGATCTCGGAGTTGGAATATATATTTAACGGGGGGGGGGGGTGTAGCCCCCCACAATTGCAGTTTTGAGTACCGGGATTTTTTATGTCGGCGTTCAGTAAGATAAACTTTTGTTTATTTAATATAGACCCTCAATTAGCCTATGTAAATTTCAAACCCTGCACCTTGTGTCAGTAAGGTAAACACCTTAATCATCATATCAACCTCCCACCCTTATACTAACCTCCCACAGGGTCTTAGTGATGCAAAAATGTTTTATTTTCCATCTGGTTGAAGCTTCTTCAAACATTTTGTTGTGGCAGGTTGAAGCTACAACCCGCCGACTCATCCAGATGTAGAGGAACCATTTCCACCAATATAGAGGATTTTAATGATGTCAAAACCAAATGTGATGACAACAGTCACCTATACACCCAGGAAGTTGCATGAATGGCACAAAGCACTGTCAATAAACAAAGTAAATGAAAAACGTAATGTATGCAATATATGTTGTTCATAAAATATCTCAAACTGAAATTACTTTGGGGATTTATGTGAAATAGTAAAGCAGTGAAAAAAAACAGACTGAAACAATAAGTACGTGAGTTAATGTGTATAGAACTGCCCAGTGGCACTTGAATGAAGCAACAGAAGATCATAAATATTATATTTTAGATAATAAGAGACAACAAGATCTTAGTACACAAAAATTATTATAGAAAATGCATTTGAATGTAAGTGCTGAAATTGCCCAAGCACTAGCAAAATAAAAATGAAACTCAGAACATAGCACAAAAAAACCTGCAAAAATACCTTACTTTAAAAGTTTAATGAATCCTCACTGATGTCTGAAAAACTCTACTTGAATTGTGGAAAACTCAGCTCTGGAAATGTGCACTAAGGTAACATTGTGGTGGCAGATACAACAGCAGCTACTGATGGCACATGTAACCATTAACTGCTAAGCATCTTCAAAAGATTTGTTCCCAGAATATTCTTTGTTTTTGGCTATTTTCACTCTGTTTTAAAGCCCTTATCTCCAAAATGATGAACATTTATTCCTGACACTTTCAGGTAATGTTAATGGCATAAGTATATATAAAAACTACACTAGACTGGTACACTACCATCAAAGAAGACAAAGGATTAGATGAATCTCAAATTTTAATAAAAAAAATCATTTCATTTTCATGTCTTAATATACATAAAGAAACACCATTTTTAGGTCTAAATTTACTCCATCAATGACATATTTATCTTTTTGGTAGCTTGTTTTTAGGTTACTATGAAGTAAATTGAAAGCTACACATTTGTTTTCATTTGACTGTTTTGCAAATGTTTCAATTATTCATTCTGGCCTGAATTCTACCCTAAATTTGAATAAGAATTTTTCTTCACTGATCAAGATACTCTGCTGAATTTTTCTATACAAGACCCTTTGAAAATTCCACTTTCATTTAGTTTTGCACAGCCCAGCAGCTTTTATGAAAACTTGGCATGAGAATCTGAAATATGCGCATGCTTTTCAGAGAATATTAAATCTGTATATTTTTATCATGTATAAAAATGATAGAACTATTATTTTCCCTAAAAAAAGAGTATTATTTTGGTTCTAGTTTCATAATATACCAATAGTATGATTCTGATATATACTGACTTTGTCATCTTGAAAACATGCAAATTGTGCATTTTTTTCTATGAATCAAATGGCAAAGCAAGAGCATCCAAACTATGTAAAACTACTAGTGGTATGTGTTTTAAAAGACCATTTCTCTGTAACAAATAATATAGAAACTTCTCAGAATAATATTTCCAAGACCATCAGATACAGAATTTCCTTAGCTTGGCATTCCACCTGCAAAGACACATACATAACTTTATCTTCTTGTAATGCAATTAACTGTACTTGTTTCTGAACTGGTGGGGGTGGAGTCATAAGTTAAATGATAATAAAAATTTAGAAATAGAGTTTTACGTGTGATGTAATGACAACTCAGTAAATAACTACTATAGGACATTGCTGTACTCAGCATACTGAGCAGAACTTCATCACAGAGTCCGCAGTAAAAACAAATATAATGCAAAATGTTAAACTAGCAGTAAAGTCACATGAACTAAAGCCAGAGGCCCTGTCCTTGAAAGGCTATGTTTCTTTCATACTTTGAGATTTCATACAAAACATTAAATTAATAACAATGGGTATGCAGCTACAAAACACACATATGATTGCAATTCATTCATTACAGCTTCTAGTGCAGCATACCTTTGAATTTGATTCCTACAATTTTAGCCATGTGAAAGCAGAGTACCTAGGGCATGTTACAATTAGAAATATTTTTTCTGGTGAAATATATAGGATTTTTGCTTCTAACACAATAAGAAGTTAGTGCACACATATTCTGGAGATTAGCTTTACCTGGCCTTTTATGCAGAAGTCAAATAGCCCCCATGTTGAAATTAAGAATATTACCAGGCTGCAACAAAAAAAGCACTCTGAAAAGCTGGAATCACTCAATATCTGTATATAAAAAAGGCTTTAAGTCAGTTCAGCAATGGCAGTTCACAATAAGAATTCAAGGACTTCTAATAAGATACTTTGGTGCAAAACACATACATAGTGACCCACTGAGATGTGTTCCTTCTGAGATGGTATACTACCATTGACTTTGAAGGACTCATATAAATATAATGGTAATTTTGCACTTCAGCAGATACTGCTCTCCCATTGATACTGAAACTGACAATTGCTTTCAAGTATCACCTGTAATGAAAAAATAATGCCTACATTCTCTATACTCCAGAAGTCTCATTGAAAAGAAAATGAAAAACATAACATCCACAGCATTGTATGTATTGTATTTCCTCTTGATGATATAGGGCATCCCATTACCACATTTATTACATTAAAATAAAAAAATATATAATAATTTCAAATGAATTGTGCTGTGGGTATTGTGCATTGCTACCACTGCCCTCAAATGTATCCAGTTTTCTACCAGAAAAAGTGAAACAATATCATGTCACAAATTTAAACCTGCAACAAGTAAGACATCTGGCCAGACTGTAGTGCTGAGAGAACAAAAACCTTAAGCTATAGCTGCCTCCTTACAGAAAGAGTCAGTAATTTGAGCTGCCACTTTTTACTAGAATTGATTATCTAATAGCATGTACAGAGCTATTATATCTGGCTATTGTTCTGATAGTTTTTTTTTCCTTTTCTTGTCTGAAAACCATACAAAAACAAACAGAAGGTTGTAGCTGATTTATCTGTGGCTTCCACGTGTGGTTCATCTGGCCTTTAAGATGGTTCATCCAGTTGATGGCTGTTCTAGTCTGTCCAGGAAATGTTGTGCCAGGAAATGGGGTTTCAAAAGTTGCTAGTTTCACTTCAAGTTATATCAGAGATTGTGATATCATGCAGCAGACAGTGTAAAGATCAAGAAATATGAAGATAACTCTAAATGACCAATTTGATTCCACATATGGTCTTACTGGCAACGTAACTTACAGTAGATAAACAAGAAATGGACTACTGTAGATGTTAATACTTAACACCCGGATGCCAGATACATATATTCTTAAAGACCAGTCAAGAAGAAGGAACCTAAAGTATATAGGGGTGCCTGAAAAAGTTGGGTGAGTTGACTGCTTAAATTTGCAATGACATTCCTGCACCAATGGCTTGAGATACCCCAGGGAAAGATTGTGCTAGACACAGCACACAAGGTCTTCATTTATAATGCAACATCTTAATTTGCAATCTATGGAGTTAAAGGTGAAGTGCCTTCCACACTTTGGCAACCAAAAAATCTGCAAGTTCAGAAAACAAGAATTTGTTGTGAATAGGACTTCTCGGAGAGAGATGAGAAAAAAGAAGAATGTATATGTACTTATTTTTAAACTATACAGGGCTAAGGGCATAATGTTTTGATTGTTGTACCCTGACACATTAAAAGTGCAGTGTATACTAGCAGTAAGAATTATAATATCCTAGAAGAGGATATGTCTCACTTCAAAGCAACTGGTGATTAGCCTGAGGTGTCCAAATAATCTGGTATGGTAAGAGCGAAGGGGTAAAAATTTATGCCAGGGCCTCTGTTTATGAAATGTAAGAGTAAACTGGGTCCCTTCTCCTTATTTCATGAAGATGACCCAGCAGGAAAGGGATGTTCTTTCCCCAGGATCATCAGAATAAATGGTCTAGGGATTATGTGCTGGGAGACTAGACTACTTTTTTAATGATGATGCTATTTCTTAATATATTAATCATGAATGCATTGTAATAGTGTAGCCTGAGGATGTTTCTGATGATTTGCACATCTTTTTCCATTTATGCATCTGGGATGGAAATAATATGCAGAGAGATAAAAGTTAGATATTCAGTGGAATTGTTTTGTTTGGCAACACAGTACAGCAGAACAGGAAGCTTCCCCACAAACTGTGACATTCTCAGCTTTTCAGAATAATGAAATAGGGATAAAGGGATGTGTGAGAGAGCTGCAGTGTTCATGTAACATGAGCTGGGTGAATGCAGCTGCACATTGCTTGACTGAGGAGGTGTTCCTTGAGCTATTGCGTGAAGTCCAACCACTTTTGGGCCTCTTGGATTGATAGAGGTATAGAATCTCATGTTTTACTGTATGTGCTAGGATGGAGAATGCACGGTCAGTACAATGAAGTTCACTTTTTGGAGTTAGTAGGGTAGGTTTGAGGTTAAGAGATACCTCTGAGATTATATTTTATATTGTTGAAGAATTTATGAGTGAGGGGGGGGGATGTCTAAGGAGAAACCGCTTTGTGAATTAGTGATCCTAGTAGAAGGTTGGCTGTCAAATGTACTGGGAGCCATATAGCTTTGACAAGAGTTAGGCAATGGTGTTCACTATTGGAGAATTAGTAATGAACCAGTATATTTTATTGGAGATGATTTGTAAGACGGTGGACTTTTTCTTTTGAGGCTGCAGCTATAATGGGCAGTCCATATCTGAGTTGAGATAAGAGTATTCCTTTGCCTATTGTAGGCTTTGGCTGGCTAAGACAGAAGAGCCAATAGCTTTTTCACCCAGAATAGCAGTGTGTTGATATTTTTTGAGCATTTTCAAAGTGTAGTTGAAAGTTAAGAGATCGGTCTAGCCAAATGCCAAGGTATTTGAAGGATATGGTAGTCTCTATAGTGGCATTGTTAACATATTTAATATTAAGAAAGTGTGGTGCTTTGGCTATCTTTTGGTTAGTTCCAAACAGCATTGCTTTTGTTTTTGAGGGACTGAGTAGATGTTTCTGGACTATTAGCCACTGGTTGAGGGTTTGAATGTCATCTTGGAGCTGAGTTTGTATGTTTGTTTGATTTGTAGATGACCATGTCATCTGCATAAAGAACTAGAGGTATTAGAGGATGATCAAAAGGGAGGTTATTAATAAACATGGAAAATAGCAGAGAGGTTAAAGTGAAACCCTGGGGACTCCTTTCATAAGATGGGCTATTTCAGAGGTGGTGGTGGTGTCTACTTTCACCCTGAAAGATCTGTCGGTAAGTTGTTGGTCTTAAACAACTTCTCTTCTAATCTTGTTATTAAGAAAGATAATTACTACTTGAGTTGGACTATTTTGATGGTAGTGAGGAAAAGCATCACCATCAAATGGCAAAAACATAAAGCACCCCTCTTCAAAGAATTATTATTATTATTTTTTGCTTCTCAAAGGATTTATTCACTAAGAAATCACCCACAAAAATTAAATTATCTTCAGAGTTTCCATTCATCATTTCTTGAACTAAAATATTAAGTTGATTAGATCTATGGAAATAATTTCTTAAATGTCTTACTTTGACTTATCATTATTTTATTATTTTTATTTGAATTATAATTTCTGTCTTTCTAACATTTTTGTATATATTGTAGTGCTTTTTTCTGTTTGACTTTGTTACTAAAGAAAAATAAGTTATTATATCACTACAAATTTGTTTGCCTATGTGTAGTTTCAATAAAAAACTTTAAACAAGATAGAAACCCCTCCACCTATGGGGTGACAAATCCATTTTTGGCCACATACCTGATGAAACAATAGCCCCTTCTCATAGCTTCATTATTGACAATGGGAATCATGAACAGCCAAACCTATGCTATGTCCTCACACCCTCCCAGAAGAAGTAAGCAGACAATACCTTCATCATTCTTCTTCCCAGCTTCAGCAGGTGCCAAAGCTGCTAGTTGAACTTGGGTGACCAAGGGCAAAAGCAGGGCTTTATCTATATATACCAAGGAAGCTCGTCACTTCTGCTTTTTATTGAGAGAAAATTGATTAAAACTTCAAACAGATGCAGAAATCCTGCACCTGATGAGGGGCTTCATCCCCAATATACACTTACTTATATCTACAAACTCTACAGTTGCAAAGTCCTGGAGGAAAAAAAGAAGAGCCCAAAAAGTTAGATTTATTACAATATATAAACAGAAGCTATGTTTTACTTATTTTCTATAGAGACCAGCCATAAAATTGCATATTGGAGAATAGGAACTTACTAGTTTTAACCTGTCCACTTTATACTCATCTATGTATAGCTCAACATTTCAGTGTCATGCCAAAGCTTCATTCCCAAAATATAATTTTCCTAAAAGCTTTCCTAGAAGCATAATTGTCTCAGAAATATGCAGTATAAACTGTGTAAGAAACTGCATCATGCTTAGAAACTTATTTGGTGCTTGTTTGTGTTCTGTATTTGGCATTTGTGAAATGTCTTTAACTTTTTATCAGAAATCAGTTCTTCTGACATTAGAATATGAATATTGCATTTCAGTTTGTCACCTTTATTTGCATTTACTCTTATTTAATTTCCTTCCTCAATCTATTTAGCAGTTGCATCAGTCTGTTGCCATACTCATTTACATCTGACTTGCACATTCATGTATCATTAAATATGTTTCTAACACCTTTCAAGTCTTCAGTTATCCATCATTTGAATACATCTGGTACTGTTGAAATACCAAACAGAAGTGGAGTTCTAGCTTTCTCTCTGAAAATGATGGTTTGCATATAGAGCTAAAAACACAATTAAGAATGCAGCATTGCTGAGACTGCTTTTTCATCTATAAGCAGTTGGTAATGCTGCCTTTTCAGTCACTTTATCAGATTTTGCTGATCAATAGAAATATGGATCTGATCTTGTCTTGTTTTTCAATGACAACCATACTATTCACCTATTCAACTAACACTAATTGTTTCTTTCTTTATTTCCTGCTCTGTTCCTATTCTGAGTTATATTGGTACTGTCTTTGGAGAATACATCCCCAGCATAACATCAGTCATTATTTGTGTATAATATTCTCCTGGCAACATACTAGGCCTGTACATAAATCAGCATGCTCATGAAATATATGATTGCTATTTCTGTACAGTATGTAATATGTTTCGGCTGTGTAACTGCTCCTGAATGCATACAGGAATACATTATCTTTTTGCTTAACACTGTGAATTCATTTTAACATTTGCAGCTTTTCATAAGCCATACATCCCAAGAATTGGGAGAATTTACCAACTTAAGTGAAATAGGAACATGTACTTTTTAAGTTTTATTCACGTGTTAATAGTGTTTGACCATATGGCTTTACCTGGATTCTGAATATGTTAACAATGTATACACAACTTTCTTTTCTGTATCTTTTAGACCAAGTGCTTCAAAATTACTCTCAGACAACACTGTACAATGCACTTAAGTCTAGTTTAAGCTCAATGTTTAACTTATTAATTCTTAGCAGTTCTTGTTGGCAATGTAGTTTACACTTGTCTCACTGTGATGATGCCTTTTCAGACTTCACTTTTCATTAATAAACCAAATCAATTGTTTCACTATTGTTCAACAAAATCCACATTATTATGGCTTCATAGGTTCATAGGTAGGTACTAGGCTATTGGCCCTAGGGCCTATACAAGCCTAGCCAAAAAGGTACCCTGGCTTTCGCCACCCAAGAAAATTATTTTCCTCTGCCCCTGTCAAGCAGAGCCACAGAGTGATCCCCAGGGTGAATTTCCTATTACCCATCCACTCATCAAAATTTTCTTGAAGAGTGCTAATGAGGAGCTTTGTTTGACATAGATATGTAGTCTGTTCCAGAGTATGGGAAGTCTCTGGGACAGGAATCTATCCCTCCAGCATGTTCTGTTTATTGTGGCGACAAGGTTTAGGTCCCTAGGGCGTGTAGCTCATATGGATTGGGATTTCTTTAAGTGGAGCATGTCCAACAGCTCTGGGTTTGACATAGCTTTGTATGTTAGGCAGAGATCGCCTCTGAGTAGGAGATATGCGACTGAGTAAAGCTGGAATTTTTTGAGACGGTCTGCGTAGGGCATCTGTTTGATGCCAAGTAATCCTCTGTGAGGTATTTCTGCAACCCTTCCATGACACACTTGTCTTTCCTTCTGCACACCTTAAGAAATTATTCTTTCTACCACAGCTGTTACAAAATCGTCTAAGGGCAAGACGCTTCTTCCTTATGTTCATAGTTACCTTAGTACATCAGTATTAAATTTCAACTGCACCAAACTTTGTGTGCAGCCCAGAGCTTTCTTTCTAATCTTTATTACTGTTACAATGTACTTTAATGCTTTTTCTCATTTTTCTTTTTTTATTAATTTCACATTTTATCTTGCACACATCTATTTTGTCATTATTTTTAATTGTGTATATTTTACTGCCTTGCTCCATTCCTACCCCTTCCTTGATCATTTCATATACCATAAACTGTTTTATTAATCAATCATACAACTATCCAAATTCATGCTCTTTAGCTTTGTTCTTTGACACAGCAATATGAGCATCTATAGTTTGTATAGGACATTGTGGCCTTGTGAAGAACAAATGGTGAATAAATGTCAAGTTCTTTCTTACTACTAGGCTCACAATAACTCCAGAATTTCTCTTTAATTGCTGTTCTTTTGTCTTTCTTCCCTCCACTTACCAGAGAGGCAAAAGTATTAAGTGCCTTAAAGGCATTTTCTGCAGTGACATGCAAATTATATAACACACGCTGTGCCTTTTCTGTCTTTTTGGCATTCAGCTCACAGTGAGGAATAAACTAAGGTCTTACATCAAAAGCATCTAGTTTTCTCCTACATGTCCATGCTGTGTGACATATTTCCTGATAGGTGTCGATTTTTAACTACAAAGTATTCTTCAGTACTTTTAAATACATAAGCTCTAAAAACAATTAAATTTCTAAACTTCTCATTTCAAGTAGTAATTGTTCATTTACCAGGAGACTCAATAAACAACGCGATACTATGGAGTTGCTTCCAACCTCCATGAGGCATTTACTCTGACTGCTTCTAGAAAGAATTCTGTATATGACATACACTTTCTGTTTCTTGACATTAGAGTGGTTAAGTTATGTACCCCATCTGCTACAGAACAGGACACATTTTAGCACTAAACCTCAGTGCTGATGCCCTTTAATATTATTATATCTGAGAAAGGGTAGTATTTACCCAGCATAGGAGAGATGGTAGAGCTTGCATCAAATATTATCAGAATGATGCTTCATACTTTTAGAATACCTCTATTTGAATGATATAATTACCTTGTTAGTTTACATCTTAGTGGTGGTAAGTTTTTCCCTCCTTGGAAGCAAATAAAAAGTAGTCTTTGTGGGTGCAAGCTGCAATTTGAAGTCAAACTAAGCAACCTACTGTGGGTAGCACTGAACCTCTTTTTCTCTCTCTTATAACTTTCCTTTTTGCTGCTTTGCTTCCAAAGCCTGCTTGAATTACTTTTTAGGTAGTGAAAGAATGTAATTAATTATATCAGTTTGGTGTCTCAATAACTGGTTAAAACAGGGCAATCTGCAATGTTGCTTTAGATTACAGCTATTCCTTTAACAACCCATTGCTGAATTTAAGGAAGTCATGAACCTATTACAAATCCTGTTGTTTGCTATTGTTTTTTATGATGTTTAAATCACAGTTTGTAAAAGGCAATTAATGTTACTATCTGGTAACTGATAGCAGTTGGATGTTAAAGCCTTTAATATTGCATTGTATTGGCCTAAACTACTTTTTTGGGAAACCAGTTATCTAAACAAACTGATGTTCTACATAAGTAAAATTCTTTATTTGGATCTGTGTTTCATAAGTTATGCATTGTAACCTTAAAGCAGACTTACTAACTGCAAGTAAGGATGGTTTAAATAAGTCCTAACTGTTTGATAGTGAAATGAATCAAATTGTATAAGTTTTGTATGCTGAGAAATCTGAACAAATTTTAATTCACCTCAAACCTTGTTTCTTTAATAGGCTTGCAAGATTGCCCCTTCCACTCAGTCTCGAAAGATGTTGGTTCCCCCTCTTTCTGCATAAAATTATCTCTATTCTGCTAGGTGGATTTTCAACCGGCAAAAAATATTTTTCAGTGCAGACAATATATAACACTGCCACTAGGTAAGCTGCTAAAACCATCTGTACCACTGAACTTGCAGCCAGTGCTACTGCTAAAGAAAAAAAACTTCATATGTTAATGTACTTCAGGCTTGTAAAAGACATTTTATTTTAATACAAATTTTCTTTCTTGCCTATGAGCACCTCATCCTGGCTTTAATGAATGGTTTTCTTACCCATGGGCAACTTTTTAAAACTTTCTCTACTCCACTGCCCTGTTGAGTTACTCACATTATTTTAGCAAAGCCACTCACACTGCTGTTTAAACTTTCCCTTACCTCCTTTGTCACTGATTGTTTTGCTTGGGCTAATATCTCCATCTGTGAGGGCTTCTGATGTGTTCCATTCACTCTTGCTATGCTTGGGCTCACTATGCACTAATGCCCTACCCCTCATTCCCATCCACCCCTTATCTAAATATATACTGAACATAACCCCTCCCTTCCTCAGTCCTATCCCCTTCTCTTCCTATATAGCCTTACCAATCCCTCCTACTACCTCATTATCTAATAGCATTCACACAAACCCTTTACAATCTTATGTCACCTTCCCTCTTCACCTATGCTTCTCTACTTCCTCACTTAATTTATCTCTCTCTGTTGTTCTAACTTTAAAATCTATAATTTTTATTTTCATTTCCCCTTGTACAATATTCACTTCTTCCTCCTCAGCAAATCATTCTTCGATATTACTCTTCCTTTATAATATTGATAGAAAATATCATACCCACAAACCTTTTATTATACACATCACTCACTTAAACATTTTCCAGATATTTCCTTTAATTCACAATTTCACCCTATCACACCATGGTATATTCTACATTTCTCTAAGTGACTATACTATATTAAAATCTTAACCTTTCTCTGTCTCCATAATAAGGGACCATCCTACCCGGAATCTCCAGCAAGCCATTTCTACTCTCATCTATGTTCCCCCTCATCTTCCCTTCTCCTTTAACAATTTTTCCTTTTCATTCAACTATAATATCCCCTTAACTATTTCATAGTCCTCTCTACCATGTAATCCTTTTGCATCTTCATGCCTCTACTATTCATTTTCTGTCACCTTACTGCCTACTATGGTACTCTTACAATTTATTCACACTCAGACACTACTAGCCAATCGACCATATACAAAGGATAAACCCTTCTTCATATCTATTTCCTCAAATGCATTCAGTTCACATTGACATAACCTACAATAAAGTCATATACTGTATTTAAAAAAAAAAGAACTAATCCTAATCATCTTTTTTCCAAAATCACTCTTGTTGTGACATTCATCCCAGTCCTGGACCCTCAGACTTATCAATGCCACTATCCTCTGCTCCTTAATCCTATACAACACCCATAAATCTTCCTTCCTCCCATGCACCTCACCTGTATGATCTATATTAACAAATACTTTATATTCTTACTAATCTAACCTCTCATCATATTATCTATCTATCTATACCTTTCAACACCTGCCCTCTCCCCACTCCTAGGGTGGACTTGTATCTTTTTGTTTTTATTTCCTAGCATAGTAGACTATACTTCTAATGCTTTTGTATGTACTTATTGTCATAGTAAATCATAATTTTATTTATTTTTATTTTTACATCACTTGTATCTCCTCATGCTTTATTGTATCCTATGTATTCCACTACCAAATTGTATGTATATATGCTTTTTTAATTACATTTGTACTAGTTATCATTTCAAAAGCACACATGTTTATGGTTCAGGGTATGGAAAAACATCCCATTTGTCTGATAAACCTTTCAACAGTGAAAGTTTGTCTCTGGTTTTGTGTTGACAGACTAGATATTGTAGGTTAAATTCCTTTTATTGTGGAAAGGAAAGATTCCAGGGCTGCACCATGGCTCATTTAGATGAATTGTAAGGGTTACAACATAGCTTCAGATGACTTGGTACATCCAGTGGGATGACATTAAGGCTGGCGTTGGGAAACAGATATAGGAATGCACTACTATAGGGTATTAAGACAGTAACACAATGTTGAGGACCTGGCAGAACTGACTTCTACTTTGTAACCAGAGTTGCAAAGGATTGTTGTTGTAGCTGTTATGTTTTTTAAACATGTTTGTTAAATCACTCTTGCAATTATTGAAGCTGTAGGACAGTTAAAGGAAAGCGGCAGTTTCTTTACAAAATATTTTCCCATTATTTTCTAAAAACTAAATACTTTGACAATTTTCTTGCAGCACAGATATGGCTTTCTCAGAGGCAGCAGCACAAGAAGATACAGACAATGATTAATGTGTTGAAAGATAATAAAAATAGTTATTTTTACCACTGTAAAAAAATATTTGGCAGACTTTATATGGTTCTATTGAGCTTTACATTGTGGTAAAAATCATGTCAGAAGTGTGGTGGAGAGGTAGAGGTGACTTGTTTCTTTTGAACCATTGAAATGTTTGGAATGGCCCAGGAACATTTAGAGCAGTTACCCTTTTTATGACTGAGGTGTTGACTATAATTATGTCTTTTGAAAGACCCAAGGCACTGGATCCCATGATAAGACTTTTCCATACTTTACAAAACTTTAAATACTTGACACTGGAGAGGCCC
The DNA here is from genome assembly GCF_019279795.1 of Protopterus annectens. Classification (NCBI taxonomy): domain Eukaryota; kingdom Metazoa; phylum Chordata; order Ceratodontiformes; family Protopteridae; genus Protopterus; species Protopterus annectens. Next base: position 539,362,570 of record NC_056734.1, read on the forward strand.
CCAGCAGAAAACAAGTAATAATCTCAGTTATATACAAAGAATATAATGGGCCTTCACCTGGTACATTACACAGACCAGTCTCAACTAAGTCACAGTTATATGTTGTTTATGGTTATACTGGCTGCTAGTGTCACTTCCTTGATTATTATTATTTTTTTTTTCATTAATGTGGATCAGTGAAGCTTTCTCAAGAGCCACCACACCTTTCACAATGTTATAAAGATACTAGTAGTAATATAGGCTGCAAGTAAAATGGGAAGTCCAATATGGTAGCTACTGTTTTGAATTGGTTAACTGGCCATCTGTTCTGGGCTTCATGTGACATTTATGCAGTTGGAGACTGCTTATTGAGGAACCTTAGCCAGGATCAAGGCAGGACTCAGGTTTTCCATGACCTTTGAAATGAGAAAAAGAATGATTCATGGCATTTATTATTCCCACTGATCTTGGCCTTTTACTTAGGCTTCCCATTTATAAGGACAGAGGCTTATTGCAGTAGAGTATGAACATTTCTTCTCTGCAGGTGGCCTACTGGTGTATTTATTATGCCATAAAGAAGGATATGGAAAAGTTGTTCATTGATCTAACAAGGTTTTGAAGTTTCTCTGTTAATGCACTTAACCAGCCATAAACAAAAAGCCCTTCAGATAATTGTGTCTCCATACTAAACTTGGATAAAAGTATTGTTACTTATGGGAGGGGAAGTGCCAAGGTGTCCATGTAGTGACAAACTTTGGATCCAGCATCAAATATGACTTATGCATTAGTTGTAGAAAAATAAAGCAACTCTTTTTCAAGCTAAAAAAAAAGTAATATTGGACTTGCCAGAATGAGTGAAAGCTATCCAAATATTTATTTTACTTGATGATGCATGCTGCCTGGGCCATTCTTTATATAGGACTCCCTCCAAGATTTTTTTAGCAAGCAGAAAAGTGCTGCTTTAATTTCTTCTGGCTGAGGAAATGAGCAATACCAGCTTGGAGTAAGTCAGTTTTGACACAGGTAGCCTCAGTGTCACACACTTTGAAAGATGTTAATTTTTTTCTGAAACTATTTTATAACTTAGTAAAGGAAAACTGTAAAGTACATTTTAAAATGTGTACTTCACCCTGCAAGGGGATGACATATTAGTCTGTTGTTGCTTGAGAAGGACATAGGCAAAGCAGGATGGTGACCTGTTCTGTTTATTGGCAGAAATAATATAAACTGCAGTATACATATTTGAATAATTAGGAGTTGAAGAATACATGGAGAAACTCACGCTTGTAAGGTCCTTAGAATGGTGGAGAAATGAAAACATGGATACGGTCAGATGCATTTTGAGGATATTGGTGCTCCAGATTTCGGGGCAATTCATTTGGAAACACGGGGCCCCGACAAAGGAGATGTTTTAGGACAATTCCAGTGTAACCTATGGGCAACAGATCAGACAGTGACAACTGAAAAGTAAAAAGTAAATTACAGATGGTGAAACTGATCACCTTGTCTACTGAGTTCAGACTATGGTGATTCTCTGAGTGTGTTTCCAAGATAAAGGAGCAAAGGTTAAGCATCTAGTAAGTCAAATATAAAAAATTTTGATTAGGACTGATTTTGAGAAGCGTAAGTCTCTTTGAAGTTCATGGGAGAGGAAGTTACCTATACAAGTAATTAGCAGACATTGAACAAAACCAGATTTTGCAGAGGTATGTAACAACAGTGTGCTAATTTTGTATCTTTGAATTAAGCTGCTTACATAAGGACTTCAACACACCCAACAGACTGATAATATTTATTGGTGCTGGTCTTCAATGTGGTAGGCATAAAGATGGATCTCTGGGTACCTGGAACAACATATTTTTGGTTTGTTTCATCTTGAATTAATGGAGGGCTTACCTGTAGGACCTTTATGATAGGATTTCACTTGGCTGTGAAACCCTTATTCTGCAATGATATTTGAAGTTGTCCTGCTAAGGTATGCCATGGGTGAAAATGAAATAGAATAAGTTGCCCCTTGGACTCTGGTTGTCTCTTGTCTCTTAAGATTAAAAGCAAGGACAGGAATGTGTGCAAGTCATGGTCTTATTCAAGAGGGAGGTACTCACTAATTGATAGGTAAAGACTACATTTATGACAATGACAGTTGCATAAGGGTCTCCACATTTAAAGCTGTTAGTTTACTTGATACATTCAGAGTTGGCTTGGTTGGACTTTGTCTGAAAATGACACTATGGGGACAGCAAAGGCTCATGCCAATATGCAGAAGCCCTAGTATGAGAGGTATAAGTTATCCCTGTCAAAACAAGAAGTTGTATCTACCATCTCATCCAGGCCAACATATACAGCAGAATAAAATCAACTACCTAGCTAATTGTTAAAGCCAGTTATCTTGTCTTGATAGTTAGGCATCATTCTGGGTTAAGGCAAGACACTGTTCAAGACTAGTGTCTTCCTTACCACTATCACATGTACTGTACAGGAAGTACTATCATATCTTTCTTCTTGTCCCTCTGGGTACAGTGTCGCAGATCATTCACTCCCACCTATTATAGCCTTTTGACATCACAGATCCTGGCATCAGGTAAACAGCTTATAGTGTCCCTATTCGCATCCAGCCTGGTGAATGGGGATTCTGTATGTCTAACTATGGAGTCATCTGTAGCTAAAACATTTCCCTGTGCAGAAACAGACATAGTGGACCTTTTAGGCTTACATCTGCTTTCCAGGTGACTCTTTGGTGAGCTGTGTGGATTTACAGTATATGTGTGCAGAGAAGGAATAGGTATTGCCTAGTGTGGTGGGAGGATAGGTTCTTTAAGAGTGTATTCTAAGAAGCAGTGGCATTTTTTTCTTTACAGTCTCAGCATAAGCTAAGGGCCTAGTGGTGTGTTGTGAATGATATGGTGTTGTGGATGCATAATTGATGCTTACTGATAATAGGTTGATGTGAGTGATTTGCCTCCATGTTTCTTAAATATTTACATCTCTCACAGATAGTAATGTCAACTGGTAAATGCAGTGAACTGTTTGTAAGCATAAGGCAGTTGCTACATTGCATTAGAACACCTAATGTAATCAGATTGGCCACAGATGAGGTGAGAGCAAACTGTTCAGTCATGTTACTAGAAGGTGAAGGATTAAAGCTCATCACAGTACTCAAGGCTTGGAGAGAGACTATTATAGTAGATTCTGAATATTTAGGTTAGTGGTAGCTAGTCTAGCAGTACTTGGTGAAAATAAAGAATTAGGTCTGCCAGATATGATGAATAATAATGATTTGCCTATTGGCTACTACCTGAGTACTAGAGCTGGTCTCACCATGGCTACATGCAAATAAAAAACAGTGACCCTTTGCTTCTACTCTCACTATAAACAAAACAGTGGCACTAATCACAAGTTGCTTCCTGATAAGCGGCATTGTGCCAGACACTGCTGGGTTCAATACACTTGCTATAGTCTTTTCTTGAAAGATACCTGGGATAGCACATACCGCAGCTCGATGCAACAGAAGGCCAAGCTCTATACTCCAAAATCAGAGACAGCCAGAAATCAATGTACAGCTACTCCTTCTCTCAACAGGAGTAATGCAGTATCATTAATCCCAAGCTGCCTCCTAAGAACATTTCTCAGGCTTTCTAGTGATCGGTAATCTCTAGAAAGGCTATGAAATAATGTCACTGTTCTTTCTCCCACAGACACAAAACACAGGCACTAATCCCAAACTGGTTCCTGAGAAGCAGTTCTTAGGTTCTCCTGTGATTTGTAGTCTTGTTCCAGATATTACATTCTAAGGGGAGGGCCTGCCCAGTTTGATCTTGTACTGATCAATATTACAAGCAGATGAGATGTGACTGACAGGTGCTTTCAAAGTCAAATTTACAGTAAGGATGGTAATCTCAAAAGCTACCAGTGCAGTCATACATTAACACTTGCAGATCCCATGTGTGTTCTTTCACTGCATTAACACATCATACAATACCTTGTGAGTTTTCCCAAATAATGGTGCTGTTCACTTACAGCATATCTTAGCATTCAGTGCATCATATCTTCTCTTGTAAGGTAGTAGTACATCACTCAGCACTTTGTGAGTTGTTGTTAATGACAGTACACAGTGCTGTCATCCTTTGTACTTTCAACATATCTCCATAATACCAAATAATGAAGCACAAAAAATAGTTCCAAGATGAAATGAGTGTCACGTTACAACTGGTTAAAATCTTTAATATAACAAGCAGAAGTTACAGGTTGAACGCTTTCATCTACTATCCGTATATTTTTTTTTTGTGTGTGTGTATGTTGTTTTAAAATAGTCATTGTTCACAGCAATTATTTAATTGTTTTATTAAGGGCGGGAATTTATTAGTATAAAATGGGCTTGACACAGTAGATGAGTGTTCTGATGAAATCTACGGATAGTAGATGAAAGCGCTCAACCTGTAACTTCTGCTTGTTATATTAAAGATTTTAACCAGTGGGAACGTGACACTCATTTCATCTTGGAACTATTTTCTGCGCTTCATTATTTGGTAATTGTTGGGATTCCTGGAACATGCTTTGGAAGGATATATCCATAATACCCACAGCAATATTTGTGCTCTTGTAGTTTAGTCTTACCTTTTCAGTGTAACAGTATAGCATATCTGGTTAAGATTATCAGCTGCAAGCAGCATTGTCCTGTAGTCCTGAATTTCGCCCATTGGTCATCACTTGCATTTTGCAAAACCCAGAGCAGATCAACCACAAAGTACTCTGTGGTTACTTTATGTATCATTTGTTAACCCTTCTTGGCTATGACGTTGACTCAGAAAAATAAAAGAGTAAATGTACTAAATATACAAATAATTTAGTGTAGCAAGTCATTCAGCATATTTTTAAAATGTTGGAAGAAACTGCATTACCCAGATAAAAGCATGCAGACAGAGGGGAAAATATGCACAGTCTAGTGACCAGATATAATGACTGAACCTTGAACCACAGAGTTGTGTGATAGCATAATTAGGAGTGAACCACTATGCTGCCAAGAGTATGCATTTGAAACCTTGTGGGTGTAACATCTTTAACAAATGAATAAAAAATACATCCCAAAAGAAATGTCACCTTAAACTAGTAACAGTGCTAGATAAAAATACCTATACACACTACAGCCTACATACTGACATCCTTCCACATGGAATATGTATAATGCTGCATTAAAATAGGGTGCATTGGCTGCAATGTTAATGCATCCTATTTGTTGCAAAACAAGCTGCTCAACACTGACAGCTCTGTATAATTAGAGGTTGCAGGGAGACATCCTGCTGTGACATGCCAATCATTCTAAACCCCACCCCCTGCAATGCCATCTACAGAGTCCGTTGTTCTATGCTCCATGGAAAAAAATGGTGTACTGTGTCATTTATTTGAAATTTGTTTACCGGGATAGTCCATCTGGGTTACATAACCCACTTTCAGTGGAGGCCCGGGGAGAAAAGCTCCACATATAAACTTGGTTACACATATTATACGATAGGTTATTTAAATGGGTATGCACAGATGGATATTTATAGGCAGACACTTAACAGCTGTTTTATCATACTAAAATGTAATAGTAGAACACTGACAGTTTGCATACATACAAAATGTAAATAATCTACAGCTACAGCTGTCATCTACAATTGCTCAATTTTTTGTATGTTGTACTGGCTAGTGAATAATGAAATTAAATTTTTCAAATGAATATTTCATATAAGTTGTTCTGTTTATTAGAAACTAAATATCAGCAAGCACTGGAGCTATTAGAATACATTTTAACAAATGCTAATCAAATGACATGGTGATGTATTTGCATGCCTGTCCTAGAGAACTTCTTCTTGCACTAAAGTACCTGACACATGTAATATCAGCAAATTCAGGAATGCATATGCCTTAATACAATGCAGTACCACTTAGCACTATCTATCTAATACACCTGCAATACCACCTATCACTATCTGATACACCTGCAGTACCACTTATCACTATCTGATATACCTGCAATACCACTTATCACTATCTGATACACCTACAATACCACTTATCACTATCTGATACACCTACAGTACCACTTATCACTATCTGATACACCTGCAGTACCACTTATCACTATCTGATACACCTGCAGTACCACTTATCACTATCTGATACACCTACAATACCACTTATCACTATCTGATACACCTACAATACCACTTATCACTATCTGATACACCTGCACTACCACTTATCACTGTCTGATATACCAGCAGAAATCATGCAGCAGAAAGTGCCAGTGCTAGTAGCCAAAATAACAAATCTCAGGCAGCTGCAGTATCACAGATAAAAATGCCAGACAGCCAGAGTAAAGAATTGCAGACGAGTTTCCTAGAATGTCTAGAACATCAACTGACCTACTTCTTAACTTTACAAACATATTTTGAAGACAGTTTCAGAGGTATCCTCAATATTCTAACTTTGTTAAAACATAACCATTTGTACTTGCTTATCATGTGGAATACGCCAAGACCAAAATGGATTCTCAGAAACAAAAAGCAGATAGCCAGCAAGTAAACACTGGGTACCAATAAGGTTTGTAGAAAAGCTGAAAGAAAATGTTGCCATTTAAGAAACATAGTCTTGAAATAAAACTTTATTATGGTGGGTTTCAAGACTGGGACTACAGAAAGGTTAAAATATAGTCTTTATCACTTTCATTGCTGAATACTAGACTGTCAGTCTGCAGACTATTACAAGCTTAGCCAATAACAAGAGGTCAAAATCAAAGCATGTACCTTAGATTTGTGAGGTGAAGGCCTTAACCATTATGCCAAACCCTGCCCATGCACTGGGCTTGCCTGGGATATGAACCCAGTACCTTTTGTATTTGCTTGTCAGAAAGCTAACATTAGGGCTGAAATGTCTTTTGCCTTTGGTGACCTGGATACTTTTATTCCCCTCAAACAGCTAAATAATGCAACACTGAGAAAGATATTTTCCCCTCCAACAAGGGAATTGTAAAGGGTATTTTCAAACTCTAAAGTTACTCAAGCCAATTACAGTGCTCAAGAATACTACAGCTGACCCTTGCAAAACCTGGACTCTAGTGTCTTTAAGTAAGCAATATATTTTAACTGTCCATTTATTGGGGTACAGCTCTTCTGACCCCCACAAAAAATGTAAAAGCCACACTTTGCACTTCACATTCAGGCCAGTGAATCTGCTCAAATGCATTTTGCAATATATATATACTGGGGCTTTTAACTCCATAATGATTTGATAAGTGCTTGAAGTCTTCTTCCTTTCTAGTTGTTTGGAAGACAAGGTGTGGTCAGGGCTATGGGCTGCTACAAATTAATAGTCCTGATCCTCATAAACTGACTGCCTGTCTAATCTGGTACATATTTTTCTCATGGTGAACTTAACTTGTTCACCGAAAAACGTTGTGCCTCCTCATATAACGTTTCAATAGATTGTTTCTTATTCTGGACTCTCGGTGGGGTACAACCACACTCCCACAGTTCATTATTTGCCTTCCAATACTGTGTGCTATACTCAGACATAATTAAAAGCTCTCCACTCACCATGTCATGTGCAGTATTTTAGAGCTCACTGTTCTTTGTCCCGACTGATGTCATTCTCTTGTCATGAAGGTAATGTTAGGGTTCAAATCTATTTGCTAAACAGTAAGTGCAGTAGTGTGTCATTAATTGGGAACTTGTCCTTACTGGATAAATATGTGCAATAATGTTTTATTCTGGATATATATGTATAAAACTGTTATGAGTCCATTTTGTACATGTTATGCTCAAATATATTTAGGAATGAGCTTTGCTTCATATGAATGGGAAGCCTGTTCCAGAGAAGGGGCAATCTTTGATATACATACAATATCTATTCCCTCCAATGTGCCCTATTTATGTCTCGAATAAGAATTAGGTCCTAAGAATGGGCATTTCTGATGCTATTTGTCTTGTTGATATGTAATAACTTCATCAGTGTGGGATCAGAGCGTGCCTTGTAGGTTAGGCATAGAACATCCCACATCAGTCTGTAGGAGACTTGAGTACTGGGATAGAGCTATGAGACAATCTGCATAGGACTTGTTGTTTACTCCCTGTATTCTTTATGTGAGGAACTTTTGTGGTCACTTAAGCTGTTTCAGGTGCCAGGTCAGGTACATGCCGAAGAGTGCATTGATGAGAGCTAAGTACAGTGGAACAATGACCTCCTTGGACCTGTATGCCATGTCCTCACTTATAAGTTGTGCAACATAGAAGGATTTTTCTCACCACAGTAGACAGGTGATGGTCAAAGGTAAGGTTACTGTCAACGTGTTCCCAGATCCCTGACCACTGGGTCTACTTTTAGGTGTGTATTAATGAGATCATTTCCGTGGATTGCTGTCTTTTCAAATGGTATTATCATGCATTATTTTTGCATTAAGTTTTAGTCCATGGTTCTGGCACCAGTTGCTTGCCTGCATTAAGCAGTCTTGAAGATTATCTGTGTCTTTAGGGGATTCAAGGACCATGCCTCATTTGCAGACTTGGTCAGCCAGACACTCTTGACATTTTTATTGACTTCAGAGAAGTAGATGTTAAAAAGGAGATTCCTGTGAGACTCCACTGGTGGCTGACCTCTTTGTGAAGGTGGATTCCTTATCCTAACCTCTTGCATCTTGTCAGTGAGCCTAATGACTAGTCATCATGTGGCTTATGGGTTTGTGCTTAATTTTGTAAGTTTATCTACAATGCCAAATTGAGGTATTGTGCTGAACACTTTGGCCAGGTTGTGGTAGGCAGTGTGCACTATTTTGCCCTTAGCCATAGCTTTAGTGACCTTCTCAAAGAAGTCCACTAGGTTAAATAGGCAAGACCTGCCTTTAACAAAACTGAACTGGGTAGGGTCCACTGTCTATTGGTTTCTTATGTCATTGTTTATCATATCGAAGATAAATCTTTCCATGGCCTTGCATATGGGTCTCTAGTTCCCCAGGACTGTGGAAGACCCCTCTTTATACAGAAGGATTAATTGTTGCAGTCCTCCATTTGTTTGACACAAAGCCTAGAGTCTATGGTTAAATTGAAATTCTACCAGGCCTGGCAGGTCATGTTTCATGCTATTCAGAAAGCATCTTAGGCTATAATCAGAGCTCAGAAAAGCAGTGCTCTTGACCTTAGAGAGCAGAGAAGACTTGCTCCCTAGTGGTAGTTGGTAGAGAAATGGTGTGGGGTATTTCCTGGAGTTGACTGAGGATGATGGGAGATAAAACTGGTGCTAAATTTGTCTGCCAGCAAATTTGTTACATCTTCTGACTCTGTTTAGGTGGTTGCATTCACTATTACTTTAGCATATTGTTAGGTGTTGCCTTTAGAGTTGTTTACATAACTGAAGAAAGCCTTATGGCGGAGTCCTGGCTTTGGAGGCAATTTTTATCTAAAATTTGGTTTTGGTGGACTTGATTAGTCTCCTAAGATACTTGTTCAGATTGATGATGGATTTTTTTACCATGCTGGGCAATGCCCTTCCTCTCTTTGGGCATAATTTCCTTTTTTTGTCATACAATCTATTTATACTGGGATTCCACATAGGTGGCTTGTTTTTGGAGGTTGTCCTGTGTTTATTTTGGGTAAGTACAGATGTCTCTCTGCAGCTATTAACATGATTGTAATGGGTTTCTGGGAATAATTCTGCATAGGAAGTTGTATTCTCAGGGTGTGGGTGGGCTTGGAATTTTGCTAGACTGTCATGTAGTAAGAAGTAGTTAGCTTTGGAATTTTTTTTAGTGTTCTGAGGTTAGCTGATGTCCCGGACTTAATATGTATTTTAAAGCAGTCAGCTTTGTGATCCAACCTAATATTAGATTAATGTGAATAATGTAGCTAATGAATATTTGCAATATTGTATGTCTGTTAAACTATTGATATGTTACTAATTAGTTAGTTATCTGTCTGCGCTCATTGTGTGGCAACAATGACTGTATACTTAATTTCCGCTAATTAGTTGGTACAGGAGAACGATACTGTGCTGACTTAACTGTTCCACGTTAAGAAGGGCCTTACATCAGTGTCCTATACATACTGTGTTTACTATTGCCTTAGTGGTGAACTAGATGCATTCATGCATCATCCCTTTTCTATCACTCATACAGCACTGACTTTGATTTGATGGCTATGGTTTATATGTGAACTGACATACAGTGTCATTTGCAAACTGACTCTGCTTTTGTTGGCTGTTATTAGTTGATGTTGGTAATTCTTTCATTTACTTGCAGTGCACCAGACTACACCCAATGTCATTCTTGGCAATCTAAGCTCAGAAAATGTTTTGGAATTCCCTCCAAGCTTTATCACATCTACAATCTGAGAACATTTAAGCAATAACCGATGACGTTGGTGTGGTATATTGAAGATTTGCCCGCGGTTGGTGTGGTTTAATCACAAGGGCGAAGCCCGAGTGATTAAATAAAGCCAACCATGGGTAAATCTTCAATATACCACACCACAGAGTCAGTTATTGCTATTATACAATGACATTATTTAAGAAAAAAATACTTACTTTTCTTAAATAATGTGTTTGTATAATGCCTCCATGGTGCCCTTCCACCTTTTTCTGGTATTCTGGGGCTTTCTCTGATGTACTGCCATGTGTATGTGACTTGTGTTCCCATGCTTACACAGTACATCAGTGCTGTGCAAAGGAAGCAACAGAGAAAAGAAGATCTCCGTTGCTCCTTTTTTATTTTCTTTTTTTTTTTTTTTTTTTAATTAAAAAAATGTTTTGGACAGTTTAGGGGCAGGTGAGAAATAGAATGGAGAAAATACAAGGAAAATCAGGTACGTGTCTTCAGTTTTGAATAACATACCTGATTTTCCTAGTATTTTCTCCTTCCTGTCTCTCTGGTATGTCCAGAGTCCGGATTTCAGAATTATTTTTATTTTTATTAAAAAATAAATAAAAGTTACAGTATATACCAATGGAAAAAGTGCGGGCGACTGGACCTTTTCCATTGGTATATGCTAGGATTTACAATGGGCATGCTGATTGAGCTGACCAATCAGCGTGCTTGTTTTGGAATATTAATGGCCAGTCATTGCATAACTTATTTTATTTTATACATGGTTGTCTTTGGAACAGCTAATGTAATTAAATCAGTTATCAGAACGTCAAATCTACAGTTAGGGCTGAAATCCAAAAGACTCTTGTGAATGGTGTCCCCTACCTCTGAGGAAAACAAAATAGATGCCTTTACTTGTTTTTTTATTTTTTTTCCTGACATTCTCAGGGGTCAGTCATCTAACAAGACTAAATTAATTTAAATCTCCTGCCATACCACAGCTCTTGTAACAAGTTGGCATTACTTACACAGTATAATCCAGCTAACTGTTCTCTGCTTAGTGCTATTTTTTAACTGAGTCATATGCCTGCCTAAAGTATAGTATCCCATTTTTATTATTTTTAATAGGAACAGAGTGTTCTGTCTTCTCTTCCAGCAATTAAATACAATAGCATTGAAAAAGGTATTTGTAGACTGAACTGTTATTCAAGGCAGTCACATAGCTAAAGCATCCACAGTTAGTCACTCCTTCTAATCTTGGTCTCCAGTCCCTTTAATTAGGCAATGTATTCAATTGCTTAATACTAGCCATTTGCACAGGCATAGCCCCCATTGGCCTGGGAACAAAAAAATGCAACCTCAAAATAAAATCTAGAAAACACACTTTACACTTCACATTCAAACTGAGGTACCTTAATCTATATGGCCACTGAAACTGTTAAAAGTATGTAAAAAAATTACAATATTAAAAAATGTCATAACATATGTTTGAGATGTTTAACTCCATGAGAAGGGTTGAGCATCGTTCAGTCTCGATATATAGATGGTTATGTGTATTTATGTCCATAAGGTGATACAGATTAATAGTTCTGACCCTCATAAGTTCATTGCCTGTCTGCTATAGTATATTTTTGTGGTGCATGGTGAGATTACCTGTTCAGTGAAAAGCTTAGGTATTTTCTTGTACGGACTTTCATTAAATTGTTTCTTGCAGTGGAAACCCCACTCAGCACATCCTCCCTGTATTCAGATGTACTTGGTTCCTCTGCCCTACTCCAGTTCCAGCCCATCCCCCTGTAAAAGTTCTCCTCCCCTTCGCCTAGGTCCCCCAATCTGTGTAAAACTCTTCCCATGTAACATACCTACATACATACACCCACCTACTCATTACCTACCTAGTTGTTTTACCTCACAAATCACTATATTAACATTTGCCACAAACTCACAACCCTCTAGTATTCCTCTTTCTTATTGAAGATTACAGTCAGTCAATTTGAAAATATGCAGCATGATGTACAACCTGTTCCTTTTAACATTTTTGTTTACATTACAGTACATTTTTTAAAGTGTCCTTGATTGAGAATATTTGTCCAAACATTCAGTATGCCTTTGCAGACACACTTTCCAAGTAACTGTAGATGTGTGTGTGTACACTTATCCCTTTACAGCATTCCCATGTTAGACATCAACCCTTCCACATTACAGACTTCTTACTCTGCTTCACTGAGGTGAGATGGTGCAGCCCTTCCACATTATAGACTTCTTAGTCTGCTTCACTGTGGATGAGATGGTGCAACCCTTCCACATTACAGACTTCTCAGTCTGCTTCACTGTGGGTTAGATGGTACAAGTAAAGCTTTACTCTCTATAGTTGTTGAAGTCAAAGGCCAGTGCATTTCACAGGCTATATATGTGCATAATAATTGCTGTTTAACTATAATACTGCTGTCTGAGTGGCACAACAAGTGAATGTATTACCTTTCATGTTACAGTGCTGATGTATGTGGTTTCTATTCCCACAGCAGATACTGTGTCAGTTCAGCATAGGGAGGGGAGAGAGGAATATGCTACTCTTTGGATTACACTGGTCATGGGGTGTGTCAGCATATTTACCTGGTGCAGCATTTCACTGTATGTTTGCATATCTTTCCATAATCCATTTTATGTACATTTGTTCCTTTTTGCTATGTTTTCTCCTTTTATTTTACATTTCTATGTAGCACCATCTAGACAATTCGCTGTTGGCATGCCATTGACCACCAGCCCCCCCCAATGTAAGGTCACCTCCCCATTATAAACATCACCAGAGGCTGAAACTCTTTCTAGCCCTGAACCTGCTGGGACTTCACCACACATGTTCCTGCTTGTGCCAGTGCCATTGGAGGTGACCAGTAAATCACCCAAAGGCAGGAGGCAGAGATGATGGGGAGATGGTCGAGCAGCAGTTAAAGGCCCACATCAGCCAACTTGAGAGCCTCCTGCAATTTACTGAGTCATGGCCCTGCCTGTTACTGGCTGCTTCATCTCAGCCAGGGCCCCATGGTGAAGGTATTGTATGGGTTGCACGGGGTCGCACAAATTAAAAGAAGTGCTCTGGGCAATCCCACCCTATCCTCCATCCCAATGTTCCCCGCTCTTTTTTGTCTGTTCCCTTCCATGTCTGTTGTCCAGTCCTTCTAATCCTCACCATTGTCTTCCCTCTGTCCAATGTCTCCTACTACACTGCACCTCTCCCCATGTGTCAGTACCCCCCTTGTCAATCCTTTGTCATCTATGTGTATTCATTTTGCCTCTGCTAACTCTCCTAACCTTCTTTCCATTCTATCAACTTTTCTTAACTCCTTCTCCACAGCTGTTTTAGGCAAACCTCCCAAATGTCCCTGATTGCCATAGACTACCCAAAGCTTCTATCGTATTTCTCCCAGTCTCTGCTATCATTACAGGTGTGTACCTCTTGTACTTCTTAAACCATATGTCAATTCACAGTCTTCATAATGTCCAAATTTCATAAAAATGTTGCAAATATTTTAAAAAAAGTGTCCCTGATTTAGTTTATTAGCCAATTAATATTTATGCATTTCTCCCTAATTGTGGCGATAGGTTAAGAGATCTGCTACTTGGAATACATAAAATGGAGACCTGTTTTCCCCACACTAAGTAATATATTATTAACTTGATTTTCCCTTCCCATCCTGTTCGCTCATTACCAATTTCCCATATGTGTTGCTCTCTGCTTGCTTCCTTCTTTTACCATACAGTCCTATACTCCCAATTTCCACCCTTTGATACAATAAAAGATCGATTTATATTATGATGGGAGCCTTTTCTTGATGATAACTTCCTTCCTGAGATAGCCTTTTCTGTGCAAGCATGAACAAGATAAGTCCCATTGATGTGCGTGCACCCCATGTTCCATAAACTTCATGTCCGCATCCCTTGGCCTTCATTAGAGAGTATATTCTATCAGCACAGATACAACTCAGGTTACAGTGGGATTCTTAATGAACTGCAGTTTATATACAGCTTTTCACCTTCACTAATACTTAATGACATCAGAGCCACATTATGCCATAAAGGTAAATAGCATCTGATTCAGTGCGATTGTTCCAGTCATGTTTCTGAATCCCAGCCACTGTCTACATACATTTGCTACCTGGATAAAGTAATCTAATGAATAATATACTCTGCCATCATTTCCAAAGCTGTTCAGATGTCATATTTATAAAATGCCTTCTACACTGTTGTCATTTTGTATATAGATTAGTTAAAATATTGCACATTGTGTTATGTTGTATTTGTACTGGCAATGTATGTGCTGCACTTGTGCTTTCTAGTTTTGGTTGTATATCAATGTCATTTTTACTATTACACTTGTACACTATTATAATTGTGCTCAGACATGCCTGGGTTGTGACTAATAATGTCAGTTTGACAAGCTCTCCTACTCAGTTAGTAGATTATAACTTAATTTGTTCATTCACCATATAGGCCAACTAGCTGTAATCTGGAATGGACAGACGGGACCATAAAATAAATGCTACCCATCTGAGTCAGACTTTGGTTTCTTATCACCAGAGTTTAAATTACAAAGAGTGGGTCCATATCTTGTTACAGTTTAAAGTTCATAAAAAATAATAAAAAAAAAATTATAAAAGAAAAATATAAAAGAGTCCCATGTTATAAAATGCTTTCTGTATATTGAGTTAAATGACACATTTCTGAATAATTACGCATTTTTGTAGTAGTTACTACCCTTTGTACCCCATACCCACTTACTAAATTAAATAAATGAATGAATTCATTCATTAAAATAAATAATTAAATATACTATCTCCATTGTTGCAGAAAACTGGAGGAAAGTTAAAACTGTTAATAACACTGATCAGTTGTCTGGGTCAAACAGAAGGACCACTGTGACTAATAGAAGTATATAAATGTTGGACCTCCTTCAACAAAACAAATGCAATTAAACTATAAAAGTATACTGCGACCAAGTATAAAACTGTCTTCCAGAACTTAATTCTGAGTGTCAGACTCCATCATAAAAAATATGTAGATGCTAAAATGCAATGTTACTTGACTAGGACAATGTCAGGCTACCATAGCCTGCAGAGCAATCTACCTAATTACATAAAGAGAAAAATATTTTCCTTAGCATGAGGATGCCCGATCAGGACTTAAGACAGATTCATCAAATTTGTTTCACAAGTTTGCCTGGATGTAGTACAGTTTATAAGGTGCTGGGTGTTTTCATGAATCATCATCACACTTTTTTCTCATTTTAAATAGGGTCAGGTCAAGTGTTGTGTCAGATGTTTCCCCTTCTGCTGATTCAGTGCCACTCTCCTAACTTTTTTTAACTGTCATTATCATGTCTGACTGTCGAAGGTCTTCTGTCATTTACTCCAGCCATCTGTGGCTGAACATCTTCATCTCCTCTTGCTTCCCTCCTGTCTCTCCCAAATATGCTTTACTAAATCATCTTGTGTTTTCTTGCACATGTGATTGAACTACTGCAGTCCATTCTCCTTGGCACACTCTGCATCTGGGGCTACTTTTCCTTTAGCTATGATGTCTTCACTTCTTTGTCTGTTCAGAATTTGCATCCTACTGCACATGTCAATTACTTAAATTTCTATGACTTCATTTTTCCTCAGTTGCTTTGCCTTCACCGCTCAGTTGTTATGAGATGCATCAGCACTGGTTATGCCAGTGTTGTGTTCACCTTACATTTCAAATTTTTTGCCTTTTTCTTTTGCACACTAACCTGATTCTAGATCTGACCTCCTCATTAAGAATTCCCTTTTCTCAACCACCCCTTCCAGATACTTGAGGCTATTAACCCATTCCAGTATTTTCCCCTTTTATCTCATCTTTCAGCTTCTTCTGATTTCCCCATTTGCTGATATGACCACCATCTTACCTGTATTCAGTTTCATTTCATGATTTTTTTTCAATTTTGCATTCCAGTCCCCTATAAGTGGCAGAAGTTCCTGTTCAGAGTCTGCTTACAGTGTCACATCATCTCCATACAGAATCTTTGGTAATCTATTCCCTGCAGCCTGATTGCTGATGTAGTCCTTCAGTGGTACATCTAGTTGTAAGCTCAGAGTTATACTTTAATGCACACAAAGTCCAATGGAGAGCCTTTCTGTTACTCTAACCTGTTGGCTAATATATTCATTCAATAATATGAACAAGAGTGGACACAGAGATGAAAGATGAAAGATGATGCCCAACCACTTCCACTGGGAACCCCTCTGTGAATTTGAAAAATGTTTGCACTTGTGTTATTAGTTTGTTCTATAAAGTCTGCAGTAATTGTAATAATGTTTCTAGGAATCTGAACCATTGCAGGACTGTTCAGACCAGATGTCTTGAGAACATGTGTTATGCTTTATCTATGTTTAGGAGCACCCAGTTGGACTTTCCTTTACTTCTTCTCCACTATCTGTCTCACTTTAAACAGACAGTCAGTTGTACTCATCCTGATCTGAATCCAAACTGCTGATATACCTCCTTACATTTTACTAATCTTCATCACTTTCATGCAGTGTGACAGGAATTTTTATATCCATGTACATCCCTTAGTTGTGAACGTTATAACTTTCTTGTACATTTGTGCAAGAATGCTTATTGAGATATGTCTCTCTCTGGGTCCCCTTCACATGGTCGACTTTTCATAAAGTTAACTTTCATATGGCCGAGACCATATGATCGACTTTTGAAAAGCCAACCACGGGGAACCGCTATCTGTACAGTGCGGAATGGGAAAATTTCCCACTTCTGCACTGTAGTACGATCTCAGAGTTGGTATATTAAAGTTAGAGGGGGCAGAGCCCCCCATGGAGGGTGCAGTGGGGCGGACCCCCCCCCCTGCTAACAGTTTAAGGTGAGTGTTTGTTGTGTTTTTATGTTTATTTTACATGGTTGGCATTCTGAAAGTCAATCATATGGTGTCGCCCATATGAAAGTCGACTTTCTGAAATGTTGACCATGTAAAGTAGACCCGTCTCTCTATATACATATATCACAAAGAATAACACCAGTATCTCTTTCTTCCCTAATGTATTCAAAATCTTGATCATATCTTCTGTGACTTTACCTAAGCTTGACACTTTCATTGACTTCAATTTTCTTTGTACACGTCATACTTTTTCTAGGGTGGGTTCTACTTACTCTTTCATCATAGGTTGTGCATGCAGCAGTACAGGGTCCATGGAGTCATCTTCATCCAGAAGTTCTTGAAGTGTTCCTTCCATCTGCCCTTAATGCCTTTTGGACAGGTAAGCATATTGTTGCTGGCATCCCCTATGACTGACATCTGCCAAATATTTTCTTTAATTTTCTGTCCCTGTCTTGCAACCTGATAGAGCTTTTTTGTGCCATCAACTGAGTCATTTTCCAGAAGATGGTAAAGGTTCTCTGATACCTTTTTTTTGCCATTGTGACTGCTTTCTTGGCCTCTTTGTTAAACAACTTGTATTCCTGCATAACTTGGTCTATCTTTTCCATCATCAGATTCTTCCTACACTCCTTCTTTATTCTGACAAAAATCTATACATATAAATGGGTTCCTCCCAAAACCTCTTTTTCAGGAATCAACCTTTAACTCTATTCTTAAAATAATGCACTTGGATGCCTGCAAAATTACTATCACTTCACCAAGCAGTGGACTATGGTGTCAAACTTTCTTGACTATATTAAACTCTATTACTACATTATGCAAAAAGAAAAACAAAACACAATTAGCACCTTGGTTAACTCTTGAAACAAAACAACTAATGACTGTCAGACATAAATACAGGAAAAAATGGGAAAAAAGACACTATACCACAAAAAAAAAATTACAGGAATATAAAACACATCATCACTCAGTAAAATGTCAAATTCATGAAGATAAGAAAAACTATTACCATGCAATACAATCTAAAAAATGGCAGTTTTGGTACACAATCAAAGCACAAATTACACCAGGTAAACAGTTTCCACTAAATCATTTGCCAAATGAATCTGAATACATCATAGCATTTAAATTCATTACAAACTTCATTCAAGCAGGGACTATTTACTCCACTCCCCAACTAACAAACTACACAATCAAGACACTAACCATTTTGCCCTACACCTTGTTTCTGTTGAATGGATAAAAAAAACAACCTCCCCCCCTCCCCAGATGTATACATATATATATATTAAACACACACACACACACACACACACACACACACACACATATATATATATATATATATATATATATATATGCATACATACACACACACACACACATATATATATATATATATATATATATATATATATATATATATATATATATATATATATATATATATATATATATATATATCAGCAAACTCCAGTTGTTATATTTATTAAAAAATGTATTACAACATCCATACAAGAATGGTATGTACCTGTCACTAGGAAAAAGTCTGTTATAAAACCTCTTCATAAAAGTGGGGCTTCTATATATTTATCAAATTATAATCCCTAGCCAAAACTATAGAAATAAACAACTCTTTCATCACCTAATGAAAAATTATCTGCTTTCACCAATACAGCAGCATTTTTAAATAAGCTATAGCACTCATATAATCCTAAAAATATCTCCAAATAAAATTCATCCATATACCCTCAACCCCTTTTTCCTATTTTGCACATGGGGTCGGGGTGTCTCTTCAACAGTGGCTTATACCAAAAAAATCAAGGAATCGTACTTGTAGCTCTCTTTAGAGATCTTTTCAAAACATTTGACGCTGTCTCTCATCAACTGGGCTTGAACAGACTAGAGCATCTAAGATTAAATATGCATACAGTACTTTGGTTTAGATGCTTCCTTCCCAAATGTAACTAAAGAATATGCTGGGTAACCAGTTGTTGCTTTTGTTCCTTGGGGATCTATTCTAGGACCTTTTTTTTCTGTGTATTTTCAAATAATAAGTGCAAAGTAAATTTCAATGCTGCATGAATTCACTCTGCAGATGATTTCATTCTAATCTGTTCAGAAAAAACTTTATAAGAACTGCAAGTAACTATATCAAATATTTGAAAAAATTTGACTAAAAGATGTATACTCTTTCCATACTTAGTCCCAAACAATAAACTAATTCTGTTTAATTCAAAGAGCGCTTAAAATAAACATTTTTAAATTGGAATCTTTAAAAGTACAATAACTGAATACATAAAGTTTGCCAAAGTACTTGGGTCAGCATTGATAACAAACTAAGATTTAATCATCACATACAACAGCTTTTATGACTTAGCATACCAAATAAATTACAGAAAATACTATTCTCCTCCCTATCCTACCATATGCCTCTGAAATTTTACCAGAACTCAGAAAACTCTTTCATACAAATTTGAACAAACTTATAATTAAACATTTAGATTCATGGCCAGCCTTACTTACAAAGCACATTATTGAATTGCCCTTCAAAAATTGACCTTGTTAGAATTCCATCACCATATAAACTTTTCTCAGGTTAAGACAGTACAAAATATTCTACATTAGTCAAACAAAAATAACCCATCAACAAGTAATATTATCCCATATGACAATTTTGATCAAAAACTCAAAATCAACTAGTAGAGAAAAAACTGTCTTGATCATTTTGGAGATTTTCAGTTTTCTGTTTATGTTGATTCTGGAATGCATTGTCCATGGATTTAAAACTAAAATAACACTGAGATATTTTTTTAAATTACCAAATGATCTATCCCTTAATTGCAATTACATATGTTTAAGGACTTAATAAAATATAAACACATTTTCCATTTTTTTACAATTAATATACACTTAGCATCCTAATGAAACAAATTAACAATTTTACTACTTTTTACTTTAAAAATTGTCTATCAAGCTTTTATACTTTCACACCAATTTTCTTTTCAAACATGTGTAAGATTAGTTTTTCCATTCATCTTTTTCTCTCTCCATCTTCTTCTAAATCATCATACCCTGTTCTCCTGCCCACCTCTCCATCTTTAATTTCTTTGGCAATCTTTGTTGTAATTCCACAATATCTTTACAATTATCTTTTTACATTGTGCAGTAATTATTTATGACATATTATAATCTGTTGTATATACATATATATATATATATATATATATATATATATATATATATATGGGTCTACTTCACACCACCTAAAACCCATTTTGACTGACTTTCATTTCATCGCGACCAAATCACCTAATTTCAACAATGCTAAATTTCAAAAGACAAAATACTAAACAATAGGCAAACACACTAACAACACTAATAACTACCTCTTTCCACAACTTAAAAACTACTTACTTACCCTATTAACAGAAATCGGACAATATAAAACCAAAGTAGGGGGCTATGATCCCCACAACCCCAATAGCCCCCTACACCCCTCTAACTATATATACTAACTCCAGGATCGCACTACAGTGGGAAAAAGGGCATATAACTTTTACTTACCTTACAGTACTCAACACACTGCCACTACTGCTGAGAATGCACAAAACATCCGCCATATTACTTTAGATACTTCCCATAAAAATGTAAAGAGACATACCCACATTTAAAAACACTACAACACTACTTTCTACATGACCTTTGGTATTCTGACAGTCAGCACTGTAAGTTACATAAATTATTTTTATCACAAACAAGTCACAGGTGAATGGAAACCCATATCATGTCTATGGCTTACAGTTCAGGGAAATGAGATTTAGCCAAATGAGTTTTCAGTATTTTGAAAATAGATGATTTGGTCTTGGTGAAATGAAAGTCAGTCAAATGGGTTTTAGGTGATGTGAAGTAGACCCATATATATATATATATATATATATATATATATATATATATATATATGTGTGTGTGTGTGTGTGTATATATATATATATATATATATATATATATATATATATATATATATATATATATATACAGTGGATATAAAAAGCTTACACTCCCCTGTTAAAATGCCAGGTTTTTGTGATATAAAAAATGACACCACAATAAATAATTTCAAAACTTTTCCCACCTTTAATGTGACTTATAACCTGTACAATTCAATTGAAAAACACACAAATCTGTTAGGGGAAAATATAAAAAATAAAAAAACATACAATACACTGATTGTATTCCTGTGCACACCCTTAAACTAATACTTTGTTGTGTGTGCATACCCTTAAACTAATACTTTGTTGAAACATGAAAGATCAGCCACAATGAAAGGTTTAAATATATTTAATAATAAATAATAAAAGAATAAGAAAATGCTAAGTATATAGTCACAGTGACATCAGAGTTCAAAATCACAGGAAATACTTAAAATAACATTGAAGGACAGGCTCAGACAAATAAAAAAAAACAGTATCTAAACTAAGCTTCACTATATTCCTGACTGAATCTAAGAGAATTACTATTCCCTACTTACTTAGTAGAGCAAGGCAGATGATGTGGCGAATGGTCCTTTTTGTTGTCAGGCCCAAGACAGAATACAGAATACAGAATGCTCTGTCTCACTAAGAGACTTTTCAAAATAATATCTAAAATATTACTTATGGGATAGCTTGTAAAGTGACATCACTTCTGGTCATCTGACTTCTAGTTTCCATGCAACCCCCCATTGCTGGAAGCTGGAAGGATTTAGCACCTACCTGTAAAACTACACACACAAGGACTTTTGCTCAGATCTGTTGCAGGTGCTGGAAGTCATAAAATGTCATACTTCTACATTTCCAGAGTAGAAATTAGTTCACCCCACAGATGATACAAAAAGCTTCCTGGTACAGACTTTGTGTCTCTTGCTGCATTGAAACCTAGGAGATAGCATCTTTATGGCGTAGCCCATAAAGCAATTTAATTTCAGATGTATTTTAAAGTTTACTGGACTGAGGTTAACCTTCCAGTTTCCTCTGTTAAAACATATACATTTAAACAGTTACAATAGTGCAGGCACATTTTTGTTTTCTCTGGCAGGGCACACCGTGGATACATTTAAAACACAGGCACTTTGCAAAAAACTTTTCATCACAAACATTTGTACAGATCAATTTAACATACACACGACAGACAGCTCTAATACATTTGTAGCACAAGCATCTTGTATAAATCAGTTTGATATTCGCAAATGACACATAATTATTTACAAAATTCTAGCTAGCTGTGCTAGCAGTACCTCCATTCGTCACACATAGCTACCCTCCTCTATACTTTTTTGAGAACTCAGTTTCCCTTTCCTTACAAGTCTTGCAGGCACATTATTCTAACTTTGGCCTTACCATTATCTGATAGAAGGATATTTGCACACTTCCATACCTGGATTATATTGTTATGCAAGTTGGCATTTAGGTTACTTCCACATCCCCCTCTCACATTATGCCTTATGGTTTAGACCTCCTGTAATATTAAACAGTAAGTGATTCTTCTGCTCCAGACATTTTAGTCTGATTTTTTTTACACCATGACTTTGGAAACATCTCTTCCTACTAGACTATGCCTCCAGCCTTTTCAGGTCCACTTCAAGCTTGCCCGCTGCCTGTTACTAGCCACTCATCCTCCCACCCTCACAACATTGGTGCCATCAGCAGAGAAATGACCCAGTTATCTCTACTCTGTATGACATCAGAGATGGACATATTACATGTATATGGACCAGGAACTGATCCCCTGTGGGATATCACTTGTGACATCTTCCTCTGAAAGCCCTCCATGTGCTACCATCCTTTGGTTCTAATTATCTATCTACTTCTCCAACTATTCACACTAATTTCATTCCACTCCTAATGCACTCATCTTTGCAGTGAGACTGTTACACAACACAGAACCAAACTTTTTGCCCATAATAGATCATATCTATAAGGCTGCCTTTATCCACTTTTCTGGTGGCCCAGTGATAGAACTAGACAACCTTATTCTAACAGTTTCTATCTGCTATGAAGCCATGGTAATAATTGATGATCAGCAAAAAGGCTGGAGGAGTAGTCTTGGAGGTGAAAGTCTTTCCAACTTCATGGTGTTACAAAATCAGACTATAAATTCTGGTGCAGGAAAAAAAACTTAATGCTGCTTACATTTCTTGTAAGAGTATTATTTATTATTTACTACTGCCTTTACAGCAACCTTGGTTATTTTTATGTCTTCCACTTAATTGTTTGTCCTGCTTGCTTTAACTTCTTGTACACTTGCTATTTACTATTGACATTGCAATTATATTTGGAATTGTGACCTCCTGCATTTAAGATCTTTGTACTGGCTAATCTTCTGACTGTATATTGGTGTCCTTATCCTTATAAAATGTAGACCAAGTTGGTCAAAGTAGACAGCCAACAGGTTTTCATCCCTTCTATTTCCAGCCTCATAGTACTTGGTGCTCTGTACATATGTACACACCATGAAGGGTACCGTCTCATCAAAAACATGGCCACTGAGCACCACATACTACCACCCAAAGCACAAGCATACCAAAACAAACTGTGCTGAGATTATCATAGTGTAATTCTGCAAGCCTCTTAGAACCAGAAGGATAAAGCTTCAGCAGAGATCTAAACATATGACACTAGCACCCCCAAATATGGTAGCCACCCAGCTGTATACTGTAAACTAGCTACTACCACTAAAACCATGAGTACAAATGTAAATATCCTTGTAGTTGGTGACTCTGTTGTCAGGTACATTGACATCAAACTTGTGAAGTTGGACAAGGACAGGGTGACAGTTCTCAAGTGCCAGGATCTATAATGTTATAAGGACTCTTCAGTCCCTTACACCTGGCAAATATAAACATGACCATATAGGTTCCATGTAGATGTGAAAAGCTTAAGGCAAATAACCTTGAGGGATATGTAAAGAGATATGCTGGATCTCACTTTCCAAGTGTCAGATGTATGTTTGACCCTGAGTGGAACCCTCCTTTCAGTCATGATGATCTATAAATACAAAGGAAAGATAATTTGCCTTCAATGACTGGCTAAGTTCTTCTTGTCATTCTAGGGGAGCCCACTACATGTCAACTTAGGATCATGTGGTTTACAGATTAACTTGCTTAACAGCATGGTCTGCAACTCTCCTTCCATGGCTTCAGTTTGCTGACTAAGACCTTTCTGCCCTTATAATGCTTTTTTTAAGCAGAATACAGATACTGGACATTCCAGCATAGCAGATAAAGAGAAGGTTGCAGCAAATTCCAAATCAAACTATATCAAGGGTGCTCGTTGTAAGGAATCTTAATAACAAATTGCCTGATCTTGAGGCCTTCCTGCAACTTGGACATATACATGACCATTTCATAACTTAAACTTAGTTTAATTACAGAGATAGCACTCCCTCCTTACCTGGGATTAATGTTTACCATGCCTTCAAACTGAATGAAATTGTAAGGGCATTTACATATTTGGCTGAAACCATATCATCTCTAGGCAGATTCTCCAACATTCTCAAATAGAACCCACTGAACTCCAACTTACCCTAAACAAAATAACTTAGTAATTTATTGTCTGCTTATGAGATGCCTTCTAGTTTTCCAGAGAGTCATGAGAGATTCCTGAATGTACTTTCTGAACTACCCATAATGAAAAAAGGCATAATGGCATAATTACAGGTAGTCACACCATCGGTGGATGAGTGGCTTTATGTCGTAAATGTAATATTGTGCTCAGTTTCATGACAAAGTTTTTCATTATGACAGCCTGTGGAATGCTTTTTGGTATTTTCCCATTTCCACCACTATGGTGTGACCACAGAGATGATACATATAATTTAGGGGTGTGGAGCCACTAATATGAGAGTGCAGGGTGGCCTGAGCCTTGCAAATTTTTTTTGTGTGTATTTTTCAGGTTTTTCAGCTCAATGTTTTTATATTTATCTTTCAGAACCCATTGGTAAACCATGAAAATACTTTCTTTATGGATAATATTTTAACTATTCATTAATACACTGGTGCATCTGCACCTCAAAAGTTAGATGCCCCAAAATTTCTGAATGTTACAAATGACAATTCCCTAGAACAATCAGTTAGCCAGCACTGTGGAGGCAACACATTCTACACCTTGTCCTCACTAATATAGCCCACTTATGAACTGTGCCTATAGTATCCTGATCCCTGGTTAAATATGACCATAAACTAGTTATCTTCCTGTTTAAAATCATATCTCCCACCCCCATAAACAAACTGGAATTTAAGAAGTTCGAAAGAACAAACCTACTCAAACTCTATGATATGCTCTCAAGATTTATTTGTAATATAAGCAGCCTCCATACAGCTTCAGTTTCTGCTTATGCAACAGAGTTCAAACCCTTGCATGGAAAGCTCTGTAAGAAAAAATAGAAAAAATTCTAAAGTCCTATAATAAACCTACATCTTCCCATGTTACAGGCTATCAAAAAGATCAGCAAAGAATGAAAAACTCTTATCTGGAACAGCAAAGCTAATCATGAATTGTAATTAGCATCTGAAATTATGGACAACTGTAAATTTTTCTTTAATTATTTCAGAAAAAAATAAGAGACAACACCCAAAATTGGTTTGAACTAATTCCAAATGGCATCATCCACTCAGGATTAAAAGGGAAAAAGCAGCATGGAATCCTCAGACCATGGGGGAAATTCCTGCCACAGGGCTAGGCCAGGATCAGGGTAAGGGTGACCTCCCTGTGGTAGAAGAAAGAAGTTGTCCACAAAAATCAAAACACTGATAGGCCAAGCATGAAACATAGAAACAAAGTTGAGGACAAGGAAGAGATTATGTATTGTTATTATTATTTTAAACAATCAGAATTTCCAGAGGATATGTAGCAATAGCAAGAGAGAAATTAAAGAAAAATATTTCTGCAAGAAAAAAATGTCAAAATGTACAGATAATAATTAAAGATCCTTAATGCACCAGACTAGAACAAAATATTATGCAAATGAAGAAGCTCTGGGTCACCTGGAAAAAGAAAGTGACAGAAAAAGTGAGACAAAATAAGAAACAAAAAGCAAAATATGTTGGCAGTATAATATATAATCCATTGAACTTAATATACCTATTCACCAAACACTACACTACACTGTTCATTATTAGATCGAGTTTTGACAGATAATCAACTAATTTAATTTCTGAGAGATCAACTTGCCCTATTATATCTCAAGGGAAGGTACAAAGAGCTTTCTGTAAAATAAAGAGTTCAGCTTCTATAGAGCCTGATTCAATCCCCTCAGTATAGTTACTAGCAATTAAATTTACTTACTATGGATATTACATTTAATATTTAGCAAGCTGTTACAAGCAAGTACTGTTCCCAGCTTGTGTAAAACATGTACTACAACACCAATGTATAAAAAAGGTAATAAAAGTGATGTTAACAACTATAGACCTATTAGCCTCACTTTCATTCTAGGCAAATGCTTTAAAAGATGAAACACTAGGGAATAATAACACAAGTATTACTATTTTGGACTTAGAGCAACATGTTTTTTTCTAAATAGTAGGTCTATGATAACAAGTTTATTACGATTTTATGATCAAATTACTAAGGGCCTGGATCTAGGTTTCTTATGAAGAGCAATTTTCTAAGATTCAGCCAAGGCCTTTAACTCACTTCATCAAAATGTAGTCTACAAAAGTCCTATCAAAGCTAAGGTCAATATATTCCTGGTGAAATGGATTATGTTATGGTTAACCAATAGATCCCATTGTGTTACCATACAGGTCCTATCCATCTTGGAGTCCTGCAAAGTTTTGTTCTTGGATTGGCGTTATTTAGGGTTGTCACCTTTTCAAATGCCCAAAGTGGGACACTTTTTGTAGAAATGTATGATTTTGCAGGACAGACCATGAACAGTACAAAGTACCAGTACAAAGGACAGAACTTCAATGCTTTTGCCAAAATAAAAGCTTATTCTTGTAGCATTTGAGTTGCTTATGCTACTTCATATAATATTTAGGTGCTTCTGATATAAAATAACTGTTTTATGCAACTATTAAAGAAAACTTAGTAGATATTTTTGTCTTATAATCTCAGGACATTTGCCATCTTTTTAGTTTTTTTCACAGGACATAACTGCCCAAATTGGGACCGTCCCTCACAAAGAGGGACAGGTGGTAACTCTAACATTATTTTTGCCCCCATTCCTCGATCTAAAACATGTTGGATAAAAAAGATGATTGTAAGACTGGATTTGCACAAACTGAATCTGATCCTGAACATTTAAATTCTTATAGTAGGTAGATGAGTGATTGGGTGCACAACATAGGTATAGATTTTAGCTATGATAAATGTAATTTAACGTATTTTGAGAAGGTTGCAGTTCATACACTTAAGTACCTACTTAGTCATCCACTGAAGAAGGAAGTCTAATATCAAGACCAGGAAATAACCTTATGCTGAACTGATGAGTTATAAAGCTATGCATCAAATAGGAAACATGTTTAAAAATCTTAGTACAAGAAATGAGATGCATTTTACGTTACTACATAAAACCATACCTCTCAACCATACCAAATTCCTTGGTATTTACCGGTTTTGAGGGCAAAATAAGAGGGTGCCACAAATTCCCAAGTGGCCCCTTTAGTTCTTGATTTTTTTTTTATTTATTATATATATATTTTTTTACAAGTTGTGGCTGACGTCATCACGCAGCATGCATCAGACTGCCAGCCTATCGGAGACATTGGGACTGTGTCATATAGGCACCTGTTTCAATTAGATCAGGAAATTTGAAATATAGCAGGGCAGCACAGCAGGCCATGCAGCAGCGAGTGAGTGGAACTGTGTTTACAATTTAAGTTTAATTTAAGTTGTTCTGCCAAATGCCACACCAAGCCCAAGTACTTCTACTTCTCCAGATTAAAGTACTGTACAGTCCAGTCCGCATTCCCAATCCTGGGATGAGAACATTTCGACATCTGGCTCCAAGAGGTAAATAAAAAAGGAATAATAGAAAAAATAAAGTTATGTACGCCTTAAGTAAAAGTGTTAGAAAATGTCTGCATTGACCGATAATACATTTGAGAGGTATGGTTGAATGGACAGTTGGTCAGCTAGTGGATGCATACTTGTCAAACAAGTTTTTGGCTGTTAAAGTTACGGATCTGATTGTCTTTTTTTTTTAAATACCATTTCAAAATGTTATGCATGTACTCCGGGTGCTCCGCTTTCCTCCCACATTACAAAGACATGCATCTGGAACGTTTCTTCCCGGGCTTCTGCTGAAAATTGGCTCGTTCAGTCATTCGAAGTCAGACTTTCCTGGTAAACAAATGTTAAATAAAAAAATAAAATAAATAATTTCATGTCTTTTTTACTTGCAGTGTGTTAAAAGCTTGGCTGTCACTCACAGTCACTCCTACTTTACTAAATTTCGGACGGGTCACAATTTTTTAACTTTCTTTTTCTCTCAAGTAAGTGGATAGTGGTGAAAAAGCATTGTCAGAACTTAACTGGGTTTAGTGAGAAAAATGACCAGGTGACCTTTTGACCATACCTGAGCTGATCCTCATCTCAGTGGCATAGATGGTGATTGCCTTGCTACACCCTTGGTAACAGAAGTCTGTGTGGTTTATTGGCCTGTGTAACTTTCAAGTTACTGGCCCCCTGTAGCCTGCCTGCAGTTTTCCACTTCTGTGTTACTACAAGGTTCCTAAAGTTTCATATCCATGTCCAGCCTCTCAGCATATGTTAGAGAAGCATGAAAGCTGCACAAATGACCCTTATGGGATTCTGCATGACTCCATGTTATTAATGCCCTACAACAGCCATTTTATGAGACATAAAAATGCTTCTCCTTAGTAAAAAAGTTGAATGCAGGTGTTTTGTATAATTACGTCAGGATCTCTACTTTGTTTTTAACTAAATTAAATCTTCCTCTGAATGTTTCTTTATTTTGGTTATGGTAGTGGTTATAATTATCCATAGCTGCATGTCAAGTCCTTGAGAAGAACACTAATAATTGTAAATGTAATATATTGAAGCATCTCCTTGGGACTTTAAAGGAAGCACTATTTACTGTTTTAGAATTTCAAAATGTATGTTGAACCACACATATCAAAATTACGTGATATTTTGATGGGAATGCAGTGCCATTATCAACCAAGTGCAGTTATGCATAAGTGTAGGGTTATATCCATTGTACATTGCCATTGCCTTTGTTTAAATTTACTTATACTATGGAGACTGTATTGTTGGAGACTGCATTTTCCTAGATTGTATACAGTGAATAGGTGCTGGAGAACTAAGGTAGTGGTTTAGACATGCGAGAGGTAAGGTAGTAACATATACAGCACTGAGTTTTATACTGTAGGAAAATCTTATCTCATTCACTCCAGTAGAGCATAGGAAGTTTGCACTGTAACTTTCAATGGGCGGAGGCTCAGCCTTTTGACAGAATCAAATTATGTTCTCACATTTCAAACAAATGTTCATATCTCTGGAACCATGGGGATTATGAAAGAAATCTAAATGGCAAACTCTTCAGCACAAACTATTTTTACAGAGGTATTATTCTTTAGGTTCTAGATCTTAAACTGAATTTTATAAGTCACAGTAAATACAGTAACTATTACATTTGTAATATTTTGTAAACAACTTACAATATCTCAGCAATGGCTCAAGTTACACACATACTGTCTGCAGCATTTTATTCATCTAGCTGAGAGCTTTCATAAGAGGCTAAGGAGTTCTGTCTGTTACTTGGTTGTGAAGATATTTAGAAAAATGTGAAAATTCTATCTATATAAATTAATATCATAAAAATAACAGTTAATATCTACTTTGCTGCACAAGACAGAAGTCAAATATTAATGCAGTTGAATTTGCTACTGTGTAAGATTTAACATGAAATATTTTAAAACCTTGTACATAGCATGGATTTAGAATTATTGCTGCAAATATGAACAAGCAATATATTTTTCTTTTCTCAATTTTTTTTTTATTTTTCAAATATATTTGAATGCATTCCATAGTATTTATACATAACATCTTAAATAACTATGTACACTATTTACATTAGCCTGACAATATAACAGATCTTAATGTATACAGTAACTTTATAAATATGTCCAATCCATTATCAGAGTGTCTGATCAATTATTGCATAGTGTCAATCAATGATAAGACTTTTCCCCAAGAGATGTTGATAAATGGCTTTGGATAAATTATTAGTTCTTTAATTTTAATTTCCAATAATGCTGTGCTCTTCAGTAGGCTGCAGAAGTCTTCCAAAGTTGGTATTGTGGTTTGTATTCCATCTTCTTGTTATACACTTCCTTGAAATTGCAAGTATAGTCCATATTAGATACATGTTTGACCTATTCAAACGAGGACCTTTGTTCACATTTAATAATACAAGAACTTTAGTTAAATAAAATGAATCATTAAATAAAGCTTATAGAAAGATATTAATACCATTCCAAAATGGCTTAATTTTAACACAGTCAAAGAAAATGTGGTTCCAATCTGCATTGTGTACTTGCTCACATCTCCAACATATTCCTTTTATGGAAGAACTAATTTTACTGATTTAATCTGGGGTTAAGCATGCTCTGTGCAAGCATCTCCAATTAAAAACTTTCCAGTATTGTGTAAAGGATGTATATTTTATCAATAATAAGATATTTATTTTAATATCTTCAGTTAACTGTATTGAGTGCCCTTTTGTTATATATTTCCAATATGAGGTTTTGTGTGTTGTTTTATAGTTTATCAATATTTTGTAAAATTTTGAAATACTGTTTCCCATGTCAAAGTCATTATATATGAGTTCATATATATATTTTGTAAATTTAGGTATCTCTTTAAATGAATAATTATTAATTATTCTACTTAAATCTTGCAAATATGACAGAATACTCTGCAAAGTTAGCCAGTCCTGTTGTGGAATTTTTTATGTTGTTTTTAGTACTTGCATATCTAAAACATTTAGTTCTTTGATACATTGGAGCCAACAAACAAATCCTTTCCGTTCCCAAGAATTAATAATTTCTCTATATATTGTATGTGGAAAGTTCTTTGTGACTATAAATGGTGTTAAAAGAGCAAACCAGATTTTTAAATCTATATTTGCATTCATAGTTTTCCTAAATGAGTCAATGTAATAATTAATCATGCGGGTTTTAGTGGGTTTAGTTATTTTATATTGCATACTAATGCATAATATTTGCCATGGCAAAATTGTTTTTATCTGTTATTTGAATTTTTTTTGTAAATCAAATTCATTAATTGATATTACAGTTAGTAATTATTTTCAATTTGCAGAGTAATTTGGACTTATCCAATCTGAGATTGTTTTAGATATTGATGCTTTTATATATGTTTCTATATCAGGAAAGTTTAATCCTCCCTGTTTCCATGGTCTGATATGATGTTTTAAAGCTATTCTGTTTCTTTTGGAAAACCATACAAATTTTATTAGGCATGAATTTATTTCTTTAAGTATATGCCTTTCTGGTAACAGTTGTATTGCCAAGGCTATATACAGGATTTTGGGCAGTAAAACCATTTTTATTAACTGTAGTCTATCTTCAAATGTTAATATTATTTTGTTCCATTTTACCACAGAGATTTTAATTGTATTGATGATATTATTGTAGTTTTTTGAGACTAAGTCATTATTATCCTTGCATAACTCAATTCCTAGATATTTTAAGGTAGATTATTGTTTCCCTAAGATGTGATCCCCCTTAGTCTGTAGTTCTTTTTTTTTATTTAAAAATAAAAATTTTGATTTTGATTTATTGAAATTGAATCCTGAAGTCATGTGAAATTTGTCAATTAATATATCTAATTCTTCTAATGTCTCTTTTGTATTAGATAATGTTAGTAATATGTCATCAGCAAATAGCATTACTTTAAAATCGTATTGTTCATAAACATCTATTCCTTTGATTTTTATATTGTTACAAATTGAATCTGCCAATATTTCAATAGCCAGAGCAAATAGATTCGGTGACATTTGACATCCTTGTTTAGTGTCTTTTGTTATATGTATAGATTCAGAGGTAAAAGGACCTAACTTGATATATGTTAAATTATTTCTATATATATTCTTTTGGAGATGAACAAAAGATGCAGGATATTCAAATAGCATTAGGATTTTGAATAAATATTCCCAGTTTAGGGAATCAATGGCTTTCTCTATATCTAAGCCAATTATGAGTGTTTCTTTATTTTCTTTATTGACATAATCTATAAGAAAAATGATCTTTTTAATATTGTCATGTCTGTGTCTATGATATATAAATCCAGTTTGATCATTATTTATTGTTTTGGATAGTGGTATTTTCATTCTGTTAGTTAATATTGTCATAAATATTTTATAGTTATTATTTAATAATGGAGCTATGCTTTAGAGAAGAAAGGAATGAAGGTCAGCAGGGCTAAAACAGAATATATGTGTGTAAATGTGAGGGAGGGTAGAGGAATGGTGAGGATGCAGGGAGTTGAGTTGTTAAAGGTGGATGAGTTTAAGTACTTGGGATCAACAGTTCAGAGTAATGGTGAGTGTGGAAGAGAGGTGAAGAAGAGAGTACAGGCAGGGTGGAATGGGTGGAGAAGAGTGTCAGGAGTGATTTGTGACAGACGAGTACCAGTAAGAGTGAAAGGGAAGGTCTACAAGAGGGTAGTGAGACCAACTATGTTATATGGGTTGGTGACGGTGGCAATGACGAAAAGGCAGGAGTCAGAGCTGGATGTGGCAGAGTTAAAGATGTTAAGATTTGCACTGGGTGTGACTAGGATGGACAGGATTAGGAATCAGTATATTAGAGGGTCAGCTCAGATTGGACAGTTTGGAGACAAAGCAAGAGAGGTGAGATTGTGTTGGTTTGGACATGTGCTGAAAAGGGATGCTGGGTATATTGGGAAAAGGATGCTAAGGATGGAGCTGCCGGGTATGAGGAAAAGAGGAAGGCCTAAGATAAGGTTTACGGATGTGGTGAGAGAGGACATGCAGGCGGTTGGTGTGAAAGAGCATGATGCAGAGGATAGGAAGAAATGGCAACAGATGATCCACTGTGGTGACCCCTAACTGGAACAGTCGAAAGAAGATGATTTAATAATGATATATGTTTATATGAGGTACAGAGGTTTGGGGATTTGTTTTCCTTTAGAATTGGTGTGATTAAGGAATATCTCCAAGAGGATGGCATTTAAGCTTGTGACTGAATTTTTAATAGAGTTTTATGGAAGAGGGATAGTATATTTGAAGGAAAAAGTGTATATATTTCCATAATTATGCCATCTATACCTGGAGCATTATTATTTTACCCTCTTTTATTGTATCTGTAATTTCTTTTTAGGATATGGATGCTTGCAGATCTAGTTTTCATTTTTCTGGTATTTTTTTATATTATAACATTTTTCATCTAGATTTAATTGGTCAACATGTATATTTTCTTTTTGGAAATGTTCCATATAATGATTTCTAATCATCTAGAATGTCACCTATATCCAAGACATTTTCCCTTTCTTTTCATGGAAGATACTTTTAATGTTATTAGCTTTTGATTGTATTTTAATTCTTGTGGATAAATTATGTAGATATTTGGGAGAAGTGACCAAGGTATTAATTTTTTGTTTTTCTAAAGCTAAACTAGTTTTATGTGTTAATTTCATTGTACTTTTTATTTAATACTTCTACTTTCTTTTTCATCTCCAAATGATTTTGATTTTTTTTTCAGCTTTTACTGACAAAAGTTTGGATTGTAGATCTAATAATTCAGAATCCCATTATCTGATTTTTATTTATACCAAGTTAAGGTTTTACCATATATGTAAGCTTTTAATGAGTCCCATATCATTATTTCATTTATCTCTGTGGTGTAATTAATATTCAAGAAGAACTATAATTCAGATAACAACCAAGGTTTGAACTCTTTAATTTTAGTTACATATGCTGGAATTCTGGAGTTAAAGATTAATGGTTTGTACCCATTTTGAAGTTTTAGTATCAATGAACTGTGGTCTGAAAAGGGGCAGGGAGTGATTGAGAAATTAATGATTTTAGAGTGTAAGTCATGGGCAGCAAATATTTTGTCTATTCTAGTTTGGGTACCAAATCTGTGATCTTGATGGGAAAACAACAAAGATTTATCTTCTTTAAATTTGAAAGTATCTGCAAGATGAAATGATTCTATCCACTTGTTTAAAGCTTTTGATACAGCAGATGTATGCAGTGGTCTTTTATTTGTAGTTTCAGAATTATCAAATATATGGTTAAAATCTCCTCTTTTATAATTATTGGAAATGAAATCCAAGTGTTTTTTAACAGTTCCTGTTCCAATGCCTGGGAACCAGTATAGATTAGCTGGGGTCCATATTCTGTTATTATATTTAACTATTACTAATGCCTTAAGGCCTTCTTTATCTTCATACTTATAAATGATTTCTGGGTTAATCACACTTGTTTTCCATAAAATTGTTACCCCTTTTGTCTTTGTCTTGTAAGTGGATTGTGCCAATATCATATATTCCTTAGGATTCCATTTGTAATTGTCATTTGTTTTGAAATGAGTTTCTTGAAGGAAGACAATTTGTGCTTTGTTCAGTTTTAAATATTTCAGTAGATTTGATCTCTTGCTACGATTGTTTAAGCCATTGGTATTTAATAAAGTTAAATCCATCTAGGTTATTTAGACTATGTATTTTTTTGTTTTATTGTGACTATTAAACATTGTCCTCTGATAACTATAAAGTATATGTTTGAGCTTTTAAAGGAAATTATCAGTTTTATATTTTTGAGTATTTACCAATAAAGTAAAGTTTTGGTCAGGCATACTAAAAATGTTTTTGTGAAATAAATTTAAATTAATAAATGTTAACAAAACTAAGATCCACACTAGCCATGGAATGAAAATCATTCCTAATCTGATAGATAAATCTAAGTCCATCAGATTATCACTCATACCTTGACAATCCCGAACATCTAAGTTCCATAAATGTAATTATTATATGGAGAATACTTGTAATAGGAATAAGCAATATTTATATTATTTTGAACAGATATAGTACTATTGTAGATTAGACAGAATTCTAATACAATATAAATGTCTATGTATTTTATAAGCAATTAATATTTACATGAAAGATAGATGACAAGCAATTCAATCATAATAAAGTAGGCTGTATCATATATAAAACCTCAGTAAAAGATTATAGCACACAGTTATTTAACATATTCACCCTTATTGATGAAGTCTTTCAAAACGTATTACTTAATATAAATAGATGGTAATAATATTTATACCTAATGTTTATAATACAATGTATTTTACTGGATATATCAGAAGTTATATTTCATTGTTTGCCAGCATTTAAGTAATCACTTTGTTTGTTGCCAACTTACTTAAAGCGTCAAGTTTGTTTTATGTGAACATTGATGAAAGTTAGTGCATTTTAATTATGAATTCATCCCCCCCCCCCATTTCCTATACATAAGGATTTTCATATCTGTCATTTCTTATTATAAAATGAATTAAATTATAGGTTAAAACAACAAATTCACTTATTGTGATTAATGATTACAAGTTCCCTTTCCATATTCATAAATTGCCATTTAATGGCATATACTGAAAGCTTTTTAGATTTAAATGGTAACATTCTATTTTGTATAATCAGCAAAGGTTAAACTGAGTGATTATTGTCAATTTAAAACTATTTGTTCAGAATGTGATTGTTACATTCTGTGATATTCTTAGTCCAGGTTTCTATTGTTTCCCTTGAATAAGTTTATCAATTTGATGTCATGTATAAAACATTAGTTACCTTGGTAACAACTTAAGTATTATGTATGGTCAAGGTGGGTTACAAAACCACAATTCAAGTTAAAGCAATTATATGACTTGTTATGCACATTTACTTATATGAGAAAATCATCATGCTTCCCCTTGAGGTTCAATATAGTGTGTGTCATTTATGACAAGTTAAAACAGTAATGTTATTATACACAAGCCCATGTCATTAAACTGAGTGTCTATTGTCAATTTAATACTATTTGTTCAGAATATGATTGTTACATTCTGTGGCATTTCAAGTTCAGGCTTTTATTGTTTCTCTTGAACAACTTTGTCAGTTTTACGTCATGTATAAACATTAGTTACCTTGGTAACCGCTTAAGTATTATATATGGTCAAGATGGGTTACAAAAACTGCAATTCAAGTTAAAGGAATTACATGACTTGTTATGCATATTTACTTATATAAGAAAATCATCATGCTTCCCCTTGATGTTCAATGTAGTGTATGTCATTTATGACAAATTAAGACAGTAGTGTTATTATACACAAGCCCATGTTATTAAATACTGTCTTTAATATCTAAATTCAGCAGACTGCTTCATCTTATATGATGATTATATATTTTATGTCTAGATTTACTAAAATCATACATTACATAAATATTGTGTTTTTTTTTTTTTTTTGCTGTTGGTTAGTTATTTGAAAGACCACAAGCTGTAATGCTTATTATTATTATTAGCTCCTTCCAAAGATGTTTATACAATTCATAGACTTTAAATTATGAGACCTTTCTAGTTTCTTATTTGTTATAGGTATATTTCCATCCTTACATGCACACATATCAGTACTTCAAGCACGAGCAACAATACCCATCCAGTTTTGCCAGAATACCATTCACTAGTTCATGTGGTGTGTTTCCAGGCAGTTCTTAAAATATCCAAACCAATATTTGTCCTGTTCGATTTTACCAGTCTGTTCCATGCAGTGGTAACTCTGCCAGTGAACCACTCAACACACCTTCCATTCCCAGAAATATTTGCAAGAAGGAAATCTGATGATTCTCTAGCACTTCCTGGCAACCCTAAATACCCCTAGAATCAGCTATCCCCATATGCCCAACATGTCTGAGCAAGCTCATCTCCCAGACCACTGCAAAGAGTTCTGCACAAGACCAAGTGCTCTTAGTCTTTCACAATAACTCAGACTGCCACTCTTATGTAAGTCCTTAATGTGTTTGGACCAAAATACATTATAAATATAAAATTGTTCATTATTTATTTATTTTTTTATCAAGAATCAACAATGAGCTAAACAAAGTGCTGGAGAGACCATCAATATGTGTATATGTGGTTTAAAATAGCCCTTTTATTATATATATATATATATATATATATATATATATATATATATATATAGTTTTTTTTTTAATTTTAATTATTGTCACGCTTTCTCCGTTACCATAGCAACCTGAGAACATCTGTTTCTGTTAGTGTGTCTGTGTACTGCATACCGGAGGCTCACGATGCACCTGAAGCAAAGCTTCACTTCACTGCAACTTCAAGCCTAAATTCCCTCCGTTTCAGTATGGCAGCAGCCAGGAAAAGAACGGAGAGCAAACAGATAAAAAAAAAACCTCCCAACAAACTGCCACAACAAGAGATAACACATTCTTCCAGCCTTCCCATCTCTCACTCAGCAGATGTATAAACAAACTATTGTCTGCCAAAATATACAAAATCACAGTTTTATCCACCCCCTTCCCCTGGATCCAGGCTAAAACACCAAATGTCTCTTCCTAATACGCAAGCATCAATAAACCTTGATCACAAGCTGCAACCCACAGCTTCCCGGAGATAAAAATGGCAACATACAACAGCTGCCAGACACACCTGCATCCACACACACCATGTCAGGCTTAATCAAACAGCACTCAAAGCTATGGTACCTGCCATAATTTATATTAACTATGTTTAGACAGAATAATACTGACATTTCTACTAGCTGCCAGACATGGCTACATCCATGCACACCATATCAGGATTGATCAAACAGCACTCGAAGCTGTGATACCTGCCATAATTGATATTAACTATGTTTAGACACAATAATTATGCCATTTGTACTAGCTGCCAGACACAGCTGCATCCACGCACACCATATCAGGATTGATCAAACAGCACTCGTAGATTTAGACAGAATAATAATGACATTTGTACTAAGAGCTTGCTACTATTATTTAGCCAGGATATACATGACATTTCTAAATCATACTTTAACTGAAGAAGGCATTAGTCTCCATGACAGCATTTTTTTTTTTCAAAATACTCTACTGTTACTGCTACTATATATATGATATTAATTTGTTACATTTGAGTCTGAACTCTGATGAATGGTACCTTGTTGAAGTAGTTGATTAATTACTTAAATTCTTATAAGTAAAAACAATGAAAAATGAACAAGAGAAGTATTCACTGAGTTCAAGTAGGGGAATAGAAACTTCTTATATTATATGTTCCTTTGTTTGGCCTATATATAATGTAAATAGTAGCCCATATTGACCTACCTTTGTGAAGAATTAATGGACTCTGAACATTCTGAATAAATCATTACTGTTTCTCAGTTGTTTAAGAAGCCCTCCTTTTTTTCAGATAAAAACAGATAACAAGTGATGTTCCATATCAGTTGATACTTTAAGAGATGTAGTTGTAAGAGTTATTTTTTGGGACAGCTATCTTGGAATCCGTTTTTTTGTTTCTTCTTTCTAGCATCAGTCCAAGGATTTGTTTCTTTTATTATTTTAAGAGTAGGGCAGTCTATTCCATTTCTTCTGGGATAGACACTATGTTGTTGTTTTTGATGAATATAGTAGCTTCTTCTAAGTCATTAAAAGTTCTCATCTTATTATCAAAAAGTATTTTTATCTTGGCTGGAAAGGCCAGCTGTTGTTGTTTTGTTTCAACAGTTTTATTATTGGCCAGACTTTTTTCCTTTGTTCTAGTA
This sequence comes from Protopterus annectens, assembly GCF_019279795.1. Taxonomy (NCBI): domain Eukaryota; kingdom Metazoa; phylum Chordata; order Ceratodontiformes; family Protopteridae; genus Protopterus; species Protopterus annectens. The sequence continues at coordinate 539,401,591 of NC_056734.1, forward strand.
TTCTGGAAGTCAAACCTTATCAGGCTTTGATTGTATTTTAAGGGTGATTTTCTACAAGCAGATTTTAATATTAGTTCCTTGTCCAGAAATGAAAGACATTTTATAACTATGGATCTAGGTGGAGTATTTGTTGAGTTAGAAGCATGTTTCCTCACTGCTCTATGCGCCCTTTCAATTCCAAATGAAAGTCCCTCTTTCAAGCCTAACAATTCAGGAATCCAGGTTGGTAAGAATGAAATAATGTCTTCTTCAGTGTTTTCAGACTGACCAAAGATCCTTATGTTGTTTCTCCTTTCCCTGTTTTCTGAGTCATCAATTTTGTTAAGCAGCCATGTATTCTGTTTAAGCAGAAATTCTTTCTGGAATTCTTCCCTTTTGAGTCTCCCTTCAATGTCATTTAGAGAAGTCTCTATATTTGTTGTTTTTGTATTGTGTTGCTGTAATAGTTCCTTAAGAGTATCAGTCTGTTTTTGAGAATTTAATTTGAGCTTTTCTAAGTAATTTTTAAAGCCATCCATCTTCAAAGACAGTTCCTGTAAGGTAGATGTAATCAATTGCAGTTCTTTTTTCAAAGCAGCATCTGGATGAGAATTCCTTGAGTTGTTCATATTCAGTGACTCAATATATCTCCAAGTTACTTGACAGGAATTTTTTGTATATCTCCGCCAAAATTGATATTTATGTAGTTTAGTAGTTTATCTATAGATTTCTGATGTTTTAAACTTGAAAATAATAAAATTTTCCTCTATTATTATACTAGTTTATGGAGCTCTCAAAATTCACTGCTCTCAGTTGGCCATCTAGGCTTCACCCCAACAAGCAATATTTGATACCTAGAGCCATCAGTAGGTGTTAACTAGAGATGAACCTGGAGGCGTCACTTGGATGTAATGAGATATTATATGATAAGCAATTTTTTGTGCTTCCTATGGCTGAGCTATTTTTCCTAGCACACAGATTACTGAAAATCTCATCACCTATTTGCTTGTGTGACTGTCAATATTTAATTTCAGTCAAGTTGTTTTTCATAACTGTGTGTGTGTGTGTGTGTGTGTGTGTGTGTGTGTGTGTGTGCGCGCGTGTGTGTGTGTGTGTGTGTGTGTGTGTGTGTGTGTGTGTGTGTGTGTGTGTGTGTGTGTGTATTATAGGCCGTGCTATATTTTCTTGAGTGATTTAGAAATTACATGTGTGGTCATGGTAAATTAAACAGAGAGGTTTTTCAACAGTACTGTGCACTGTTTGCAGTAGAAATCCTGATGCAGAAGGCTGTGGGTTCTACTCCCATGGTATGTAGATGGATTGCTGACACTTTATTGTGTTGTACTTATAAAGGGGGTGGATGCTGCTGAAGCAGTTAATTTTGTTGTTATAAAAGAAAATTGTATTTTAGTTTTGCAGTTTACGTAAGTTCAAAGTTTGATATAAGTTCAAATATTAATATAAATAAAACACTATTCTGTTTATTTTGTGTTTCATGATCATATTTTGTCTGTTCTTCAGTTTGCGTTTAAAAGTTGATATCCCACAATTCCATCAGTGTGGGTGGGGTTACATAATTATGTATGCAACTTTTATGTTAATTGGCATACAGAATTGTGCCTATTTTTCATGGACCTTTGTCCAGATTTTTGATGTTTCCAGTTTGAGAGGTATGCGATAAAACATATATTAGGTCAATAATCAAATACAGTAACATTTTTTATGCAATGCAGGTCAGACAATTCTCCTTGAGAGACCACAAAGCAAATTCACCAAGAGGATTTTACTTGATAAATATTACAGCTACAATAATAGATGCAAATATCTCATTTTATTTACTATTCATTATAATTGCATCCATAGTAAATTAATATTTGCCTACAATGTCTTTCTATGAATCTGGTTTATAAACTGTTTTGGGCATAAAAATATACAACTGTACATTAACATGCAGACTTCAGGTTAAGAAGTTTGATTTAGGCAATGGTTCCATACTTTTTTCAGGCCTTGCCATCCTCAGTTACAACAGGTGTATCTGAAAGTTTCTTGGCTGCAGCTTCCCCATGTATATCAGGTGTCTATGGTAGCTAAAATGTAAAGACTTTACCACTCATTAAATGTGCACTATTTCTGTAAATCTAGTTATTTGATCTACATTTCTGCTTTGCGATAGATTATGAGCACTCACCCCTGCAATGGCATAGATCCCAAACATAACTTCATGACTCCGTTTATTCATTTAGGACAATAAATGTAGTTCCACATATAGGTTTTATCTCCAGATATATAACTTGGCATTTTTTGTCAAAAGTCTTCTTCCAAGTCATTTTAAGGTTTGATTTCAATTTGGTAGAAACAAGTCAAAAGTGGGTTTTAACCTTAATTGTATACGTATTTCCACCAAAGCCGAACCTGTAGAGTTTTCTGAGAAAAAAACTAACTAAACTAAATATAAATGTTGACAGGTTTGTATCAATGGTCTCCTCTTTTATTTTTATTTGTCATTCACTTCAATAACTCTGCAGCCTTTCCTACTAGGTCATTAAATGGACCATGAAATTGAACAGTAGTTACATGATGAATTCTATTTCTCTTCATAAAGCTTGCAAATTTCATATTGGTGAAATAAATCGTTTATCCTCTGTTTTCTTACTGACTGATCTTTAGAAAGCACTTGCTCACTCGTGTTATATAAAACCATTGATTGCTCAAGATTGCTGTATATGCTCTTTTGAGGAGTTTCACCCTTTCCCATTGTTGTGTGACCTTGGAATTAATATATGTAAGTTAATGGAATGGGAAGTGCAAAAAACTGCTTTTTCTATATCTTCCTTTAGTGCACATTATGTGCGAGTTTCAGGCAATTGTGATCGCCAAAGTTATTTTCAAAACCTTGCCTCTTGATGTTACATACTGAAAGCTTACCAGACTCTAGTATTTCTATAACAAAAAGTATTTTATTTTTTTATTGTTTTATTTATTTATTTTTTTGTGTGTGGTTGCATAAGTAGTTGAAGTCACAGTAGACATATCTATTTATTTTGAATGAGCATCTAACAGTGCCAGAAATATGTTTCCAAATAGTGGCCAGCCTAATACACATACAGTTAGACCATGGCTTCTCACATCATTTCAGTGGGTATACAGATGTCTTTGGAGGAGAATACTGTGTACTTGACACATTTCACCTTTAGCTCTTATTCCACATTCTAATCCTTACCAAATCACCATTAATGTGACCTACATAAGCACTTATTCTTGAAATTCCTGAAGGTCCTTTCTGTAACTTGTAAAGAAACTATGACTCAAGTTCACCAAACATACATCTACATCTGATGCTTAATACCAGCTGACTGAAATACAACAGTATAAACTACCTCTGTCATTTTAGGCAAATATTTCTATACACCTTCATAAACTTCTAACAAAATTATACCTTGAGCACAGCAGTGTTTAACTTGCTCAGTATGTAATGAGGCATTGTTCATTATGTCTACTTGACTGGGTATTTATGTGATTGGGGATCCCCTATGACAAGTCAGTGAAAAATCATCTGCCAGAAAACTAGACAAACTGAGCTCTTTGAATAATTCATTCACCAAAGCTGTGGGTAACAGCATGAAAAAAAAAAACTACATCTCAAGCTCCCTTCCCCAAACCCCCAGTTACATATACTACTTTCATGTCCTCGCAGGAATGGGAAAAAGAGAAGCACTCTGCAGGGGAGAAAAAAATCAGTCATACTATTTTAGTCTTGCAGTACAGCAGATTAATGTGAAAACATTCTAGGACTTTTCACTTCAGGATGTTTGGATCAGGGGCATTGTATTCCAGGAGATACTGTTCATTGAATGGAGATGTGAGTATGTATGTATGTCTGTTTGTATGTATTTATTTAGATAAGCTAATGTGTGTATATCTGTATATATGTATGTTTGTATGCATTTATTTAGGTAAGCTGAATCAAGGCACGTTTTAATCCATGATCTGGACATAGGCAGAAGGATGCAGTCAAATCATACAATATATGATGATGCAGTACAAAAATGCAGAAGAGGGGTAAAGTAACCACAATGTACAAACCATGACAATACACACTGCCCAAAGTGCATGAGCTATATTAACAGTGCAAGGTAAGCACAAGGTATATAGTGATAAACTTCAATTGAGTAATATACATTGTTACAAAACATGTACTTAGCAATGCACAAGACGGAATTACAACGTTGAATTCAAGAAAAACACAAGTAATGTAAAGAAAGAAAGTCAGTTCAATAATGTAGGGCACGCAGGACTACAGAAGTATAACAGCAGCAGTGTGGAAATGCAATGGAGCACAACAGAGAGCACTTGCTAATAGCCAACAAAAGCAGGTTCCTGGATAAAGATTCCGTCTCATGTACAAAGCAACACAAAATAAAAAAAACAGGTCCCAGAATCAATACGGCTACAAAGTATATGTTTATTTAGCAGAGTAAGCGCTTTCACGACTTAATAATCACTTCATCAGACTACTATACTAAGAACAAACATAATATTTAAATAAAAAAACAACCAATCAAATCAAAATCGCATCCAATTAATTATGCAAATCCCATATACAAATAAAAAAATATATTTTATAACCAACATAAGAAATGTCTAAAACATATAAACATTCTCATAATAAAATCTATATCATACCATTCAAACTTCATAAAATAAATAAAAATGTTAATATTTTTATATCAATGTGGGAGTGTGCATGCATGCAGGATCGGTTTTAAAGACACAGTGTCATCAATACCTGGTGATTTCCCTGCATTAAAAAACAATATCCATCTCAGCTCTGCTAACTTTGTTCTATCTTTTAAATCCCCTTCTCTATTATTCTATTTTACAACTTCTAATACAAAACATCTAAATTTATGTTGTGGCCCACTAGACTTAACATGTCGTGCTAGCACATTACTATCTCTAGCATTCCTAATATCCCTAACATGTCCTAAAATATGCTCTCTAAGCGAGCGATTAGTTGTACCTATATACAATACACTACATGCCATGCAATAACTATAATATACTACATTCCTAGACCTACAGTCAGCATAAAACTTACACTTTATAGTATACACTAGTGGTGAATGAGTAAAACTCAAACCTGTATGAATATAACAACAGGCAGTACAATTCCTACAGGGGTATGTCCCCTGTCTTTGCAACTCTACTACACATCTCGCTTCTTACAACCTATAACGCAATTGTTAAAGAACAAAAACCAAAACTTAGAAAAACAAAAAAAGAAGCGAAAAACATCACCAAGCACCAGTTTATTCCAAATGTTGAGCGCTTTCGTAAGAACAATGTCAAACTTCTTCACAACACAGTTTGAAATCACAATTAAGCTTAAATATAGCAATTAAGTCACATGACTAAAAATTCCACCCCTCAATTAAACCTTAAAACAATACATACATCTAATATAAAGTTATACGCATATAAACACCTACACACATTAGAACCTTGCCTGTTTTTGAAATCTAGCATCAAAATTCCTACTTACAAATACCCCCATATGTACAAGCCCTTAGGAAAACACAAATTCAGCTTTTAATTTTAAAACACTATTTATAGTAATGGATTCATTTAAACCAGGGGTTACAGTAGCATTATTCCTTAGCTGCCAAATCAGTTCTTTATATTCAAGTAAAATTTCATGTGGCCCTCCCCTCTGGTCAAAACTAACTTTTTCTATACAAGAATGATGAGAATGTGTGGGAAACCTGATAATATGTTTGGCTAATGCATTTTTGTCATCCAGCTTGTGAATATCATATTGGTATTGGTAAATCCTTGTTTTAAACTTGTTCTTGGTTTTACCTATATAAAATGACATACATTGTTGGCACAAAGCTATACATACCACATTAGTACTATGACAATTCAGTGTATGTCTAAAATACATGTTCCCCCACCTTGGTATAGACACTTCCTCACCTTCCCTGATAAATCTATACTGGTTACAGTGGCCACACTTATTCATGCGCCCACCCTGTAAACCCTTCCTACATCTCTCAAGCATGGATTTAAAGCACAAATCCTTTTTGTAAACCACATTTAGTTTGTGCCCAATTTTTTCAAGGTACTCTCCATCAGCTCTAAAAATAGTCCAGTTGTGGTTAATAATGTTCCTTATGCCATCAAAATGTATGTTATATGGTAAAATCAGTGCACAATGAAAATTGATACTTTCATGTCTGTTGCCCCCCCCCCACCCCCCCACCATCAGACAGTCCCCTCCTGGATTTGTTCCTAGAAGGGGGACATACATTCTTTCCTGTCTTTTCCTGGTAACCTCATTCATAATACTATCGAGGAACCATAGGGGGTAACCCCTATTCAGCAACATTTCTTTCAAAACTGTACATTGTTCCACAAAAACTACATCCTCACTAACCATACAGGCTAGCCTTACCATTTGCCCCTTCACTAAAGATTGCTTTTGGTGAACTGGGTGAAAATTTTTGTAGTGCACTAGGACATTCAAATGGGTAGGTTTCCTATAGAGATTAGATTCAAATCTCTTCTCCACCCTCTTTTTAACAATCAAAACATCAAGCTAATGCAGTATATCTGCATCTACCTCCACAGTAAATTGAAGGAAAGTAGTGCTTGAATTAAGAAATTTGATAAATTCATTCAACCTTTCTCTACCCGCTACCCAAAAAATGACTATGTCATCCAGGAAGCGTCCATAAAATGTCCAACATCTGCTAAACTCTGAGTTAAATATCTGTTCACTCTTCCAGTTGGCAAACATAGGGGCACAAACTGCCCCCCAAAGCTACCCCCTTTAACTGGTGAAACAATTGATTTTCAAAAATTATATAGTTGTTCCCCAATATCATGTCCATAAGTGCCACAATAGTAGTTATTTTGCCATTATCAACCCTTGGATGTTTGCACACAAATTCTTGAAACATTTCTAGCCCCACTTCATGAGGTATTACAGAATATAGATCACAGACATATATGGTTACAAATAGCAATTCTTCAGAGTACATTTGCTTAGAAACCGTGGACAAAAAGTCCCATGAGTCTCTAAATATATAACTACATTCTGACAACCCTTTGATGTTCTTTTCCACAAATTTTGCTAAAGGGAGCATCTTAGAGGCTTTTATATCAACAATCAGCTTCAATGGGGGATCATTGATGCATTTATGGGTCTTCGGTATACCGAATATGGTAGGGGTCCTTGGGTGGGACACCTTGAGAAAGTCCAGGTCACTCAAAGCAATTTGATTATTTAACAACAAATCTTCAAGCTGTAAATCAAGCCTATGATAAGAAATATTTATTTTGTTATGTTAAACTTCCTCATATGTATCACTGTATAACATCTTATTGACATATTCATTTGAGTCCATCACCACAAGTCCCCCACCTTTGTCAGGTTTCATAATCCTGACCTGTGAAAGACCCTTGATCTCGGTTAACAATTTCTCCTCTTGTATAGTCAAATTGTACATATTAAAATTGTCCCTGTTTTCTTCTATAAACTTCCTGATGTCATATACACACATTTTTTTCATAAATGCTTAATAAAGGGTGTAGCGGTGGGTTAAAGACACTAGGTCTTTTACATGCATTAGTGTCATGCACTACATTGTTACCATGAAAAAATATTCCTAAGTTCAATTTTCTAACAAACAGTTTCAACTGTATAATTGTGTCTTCAATACTCCCAACTCTTGCTGCCAAAAAAGGTCAGCCCTTTCTCAGACAAATCAGCCCACGCATTAGTAACTTCTACAGAACTATAGTTAAAAATTTTAAAATCACCTATCGTGTTTGGGACTATTTTATATTATGGTACATCTTCTACCATCTGTAGTTGCCTCTCCCCCTCCCCCTGCCATTCCAGTGAGATGAACCTCTCCAGTGTTGGTTCCTCTGGGGGTATGTTGTTTGTATTGGTTCCCCTCCATGTGGTTCCTGTCTCTGCCTCTGATTCATAAGTCTCTCTGACCTCCTCAAAGGCTGAGACTCTAAAGGGCTAGCAGGTGAACTGTCTTCATCATCTCCCTCTAAAATAACCCCCTCAGTAGTCAAATGTATCCTTATTTTTCTGAACATCCTCCGGAGAGTAGGAGAGAACAGGATCAGTCCTGTGATAGACAAATAAGAGTTCATTTGACTTATGCTAGTGATATTAATATTTTTTGTGACATCATTAAAAGGAATTGGAACATTATGAAAGCCTCAGAAGAACTTAAAATATTGTTATTGAGAAACCTTGTTTCTCATTAAAAAGCAATTTGTCTCTTAAAAGACAATTGTGTTATAGGTTGTAAGAAGGGAGATCTGTAGTAGAGTCACAAAGACAGGGGATGTACCCCTGTAGGAATTGTACTGCCTGTTGTTATATTCATACAGGTTTGAGTTTTACTAATTCACAACTAGGGTATACTATAGAGTGTAAGTTTTATGCTGACTGTAGGTCTAGGAGTGTAGTATATTATAGTTATTGCATGGCATGTAGTGTATTCTGTATAGGTAAAACTAATTGCTTGCTTACAGGGCATATTTTAGAACATGTTAGGGATATTAGGAATGCTAGAGATAGTAATGCGCTAGCACAATATGTAAGTCTAGTTGGCCACAACATAAATTTAAATTTTTTGTATTAGAAGTTGTAAAACAGAATATTAGAGGAGGGGATTTAAAAAATAGAACAGAGTTAGCAGAGCAGAGATGGATATTGTTTTTTAACGCAGGAAAACCACTGGGTATTACTGACGCTCTGTCTTTAAAACTGGTCCTGCGTGCACGCACACTCCCCCATTGACATAACAATGTTAACATTTTTATTTATTTTATGAAGTTTGAATGGTTTGACATATGTTTTATTATGAGAATGTTTATATGTTTTAGACATTTCTAATGTTAGTTATGAAATATTTATTTTTATTTGTATATGAGATTTGCAGAATTAATCGGATGCGATTTTGATATGATTGCTTGTTTTTTACTTAAATAGTATGTTGGTTCTTAGTGTAGTAGTCTGATGAAGCAATTGTTAAGTCGGGAAAGTGCTTACTCTGTTAAATAAACATATACTTTGCAGATGTGTTGATTCTGGACCTGTTTTTTATTTAGAGGGCAATTACTGCCTGTAAAGCAGTGGCATTTATGTATAACATGCAAAGAATTATTCAATTTCTTTTGCAAACTTTAGTGGTTTTACACTTTTCTAACTGTTTGTAGTAAACAGTTTTAAGTGGTTGTAGATCTTGGGGAAGATATTTTCTTTAATGAGTTGGTTTAACAAGGGAACCACAAGAGTCAGGGTCCTTCCTATAGGTTCATGGGTAAGTTCTAGGTTAGCTATCATTGTGGGTCATTTTAAGCCTAGCCATTTTCCCTTTTGTGCTCAAAATAACCTATCCTATTTGGTTATATACCCATCCCATGGTCGCTAATTATATATTACCCCTAAAGAGAATAATTGGGATCATGCCATAGATAACTTGAGGGGACCCATGCATGGGATAAAGCATTTAGGAGCTGTATTTCTCCATTAGTAGTACACGGGGTGGTTCTGGGATAAATGTTCTGTTTCCCATCCATAGATCTAAGTTGTGCTTGAAAATGGACAGGGATGAACTTTGTTTTATGTGGATGGGGAGTCTGTTCTATAGTAGTGGTATCCTCTGCTAAATATGCCTGCCCTATAAACCATTATGGTGATGTTATGGAAGAAGTTTAGATCTCTAGATCAAGTATTTCTGATGACATTTGACTTGCTGATGTGCAGTAAATCCATCATTTATAGGTCAGAGGATGTGTTGTATGTCAGGCACAGGTAACCTCTTAGTAGTCTGTTGGATACAGAGTATAGTGACAGGGCTTTGAGTCAGTCTAAGTAGGACATGTTGTTTAGGCCTTGTATCCTTTTTGTAAGGTATCTCTGTGGGGCATTCCAACCGTTGCTTGTGTCTGGACAGATCTATATCAAAGGGGGCATTATATTCAATGAGCGGTCTGAGAAGGGCTGAGTAAATGTGTTTCTAGAAGTGCCACAGTAAATACAGCAAGTGACGGACCAAGTTTTAGTGCAAATTAAACCCACTGTCAATGTATCTGAGGGTTCTTTCCCATGAGCTGAGTGCCTGAGTTGGACAACGTCCACATTGTGCAGTTTACAAAATTAAAGGTAAGTGCAGTTAACAGAACTCAATATCATGATTATGACACTCTTGCCATCTGGGATGCAGAAGTGTGGCATACATATTCAGTAAATAACTTTTATTTGTTGTAAGATGTTTGTAACATTCTATGAATGGTAAGAGATGAGGCCTGAAGAGTGTACACTGACCTCATATTGCAGCAGCAGAAAAAGAGTATAAACCCTGCACATGTATAAAAAGTACAATAAATGAGGTTGGAATATAAGGGGACAATGACATCCCTAGATCTAGACACAATCCCTTTCTTTATAAGCTATACAAGATAGGACATTTTTACAACAAAAGACATATGTTTGTCAAAAGTCAGTTCACTGTCCACAAAAGTTCCCAAATCCCAAACAAATGGGTCAACTCTTAGGTGCATGTTGTTAATGTGTTAGTTCCCTGGGTAGATGACTTCCCATAATTAACAATAATGTCTTGGCATTTAATTTCAGACCATGATTTTGACACCAGTTATTTATTCAAGACAAACCTACCTGCAGGATGGTTAAGCCATTTGGGAATTCAATGACTGCTCCTAACTTGCAGTCATCTGTAAACTTAGTCAGAAAAAGCCCTTTGGTATTGAGTTTTACTTCATCAAAGTAGATGCTAAACAGGATAGATTTCAGCACAAAACCTGGGGGGCTACACTGTTGAATGGTCTCTTTATGGATATCTTCACCTACTGTGATTGTCTGTGCCCTATCTGTGAGCCAGTTGGCAATCCAATAGGGGCTTATTACCACTTAATTTAGCTTTTCTACTATGCCTGAATGGGGGTTGTGTCAAAACCATTGGCCAGGTCGAGGTATGCTGTGTGTACCATTTTACCTTCATCCTGTGTCCTGATTGATTAATTCCATGATAAGTCTTTCCATGGCTTTGCATATCAGGCTGGTCAGACTTATGCGTTTGTAATTGCCTAGGTCTGTCGAAGGTCCTTCCTTATTCTGAGTAATGACTGTAGCTGTTCTCCATTCACTTGTTGCATAACCTGTATGGAGGCTGAGATTGAATAGTGTTGTTAGGGGTGTGGCTAAATCATGCTTTACTCTATTTAAGATGCATCCAGAGATATTGTCAGGACCCATTGATGCAGTATTTTTTAGACTGTGATGGCACTTTCAGGACTTGGTCTTGTGTGATAACTAGAGATGAGCCAGTTTCAGGTATATCTTGAGGAACGGACTGAGAGGAGTGAGGGGTAAGGTTAGACTGAAATTTATTGGCCAGCAGGTTCAGCCTCTGTATAGGTAACATTATTCACAATCAGCTCAGCACATTGCTGCATTGAGCTTTTGAGATTACAAACATGACTAAAAAATGCATTGCAATTGTCATTGGCTTTGGTGGATTTTATTAAGCTTCTAAGTGGTTTGTTTTTTTCAGTGGCAAGGACTCTAACATTCTGGGAATTACTCTTCTTACTTTTGGTTAATTTTTTTTTTCCTTTTCTTAAAAAGCTTGTTCGTATGATGGTTCCACCATGTGGGTTTGTTTACATGCTGGTATAGTGTGGTGGTGTTCATTTCTGTGTATTCAAGATAGGGTTTGGTAGAGATTTGAAGCTTGCCAATATACCACTTAGGAGTAGGTAGTTTGCCTTAAAGAAATTTCTAAAGGTACCTTGGGTGGAAGTGATCTCTGGTTTCAGTTTTATTTTGAAGCAGACTGCTTTATGATCAGTCCTAACAAGTGATGAAGATACACAAGGGATGGAGCAAGATCCTCCCATATTAGTATGGACAAGATCCAAGATGTTATTCCCTGTAGTGGGTACTCTGACTAATTGTTACAAGGATCTCTGAGCTTGTGTACTACTGGTGGTGTAGGTTTCCCAGTCTGTAGTTGGATAGTTTAGCTCACTTAGGAAAATGGTATTAGGTTTAATATTGAGTGATTACATTGGATGGTTTGCAGTATTTAGAACTCTAAAGTTTGAATTCACAAGACATCGAACAACCAAAAAAAAAAAAAAAGACATTAAAACATTACATAAAGTGGGGGACTGTGCCCCCCACACCCCCCTACTTAAATATCAATTCCGAGATCGCAATACAGTGACAAAAATGGCAAAGTGATGAAGTGGCCAAATGACTTCTTTCCCAGGGAAAGAATCCACTTATATGCCGCTTCGTCATTTTACCTTTTCGACATTTCAAGTTCGACCAAGACGCATTCGACAAAATGCGTCTTTGGTTATCTGATAGGAACCTGATAGACGTTATAGCTTTCTTTTGCCATAGCTGGAGTTCTATAGCTAGTTAGTATCTGATATGGGACATTTCTGTTGGTTATTTGGACATGAAAAAGCTCTAGTGCATTGTGTTAGATTTTATGAATATAAGGCTGAAATTAATTCTGTTGTAAATATGCTGAAAGAAAAAGCTTGCTTAAATGCAGAAACAGAGTTTAGTAATATGTGATCAGCAGTCATACTAAATGACCATGGCTTGGAAAATAAGGAACCTGCTGAATGGACATTTTTCCCTTACAGACTTAAAAACAGGATGTATGCAAGAGCAAAAATGCAAAATCTGCTTTTAAAAAAGGGACAAAGACACTGTGGCAATGTGTTTCCTCAAAAATATGTTTTTCTGCATGGAAAACAGGACATGTTTATCAGCATTGGCACAAGAACAGATGTTCTTATACAAAGATCCAAATAGAATACAGGATGTTCACACTGTCAGAACAATGTGTTTCCTCAAAAACATGTTTTTCTGCATGGACAACAGGACACTGTTATCAGCATTGGCAAAAGAACAGATGTTCCTGTACAAAGATCCAAATAGAATACAGGATGTTCACACTGTCAGAAAAGCTGGTCTCTTACAAGACATTGTTAAACAAGGAAGCTTAGTATTGTTTCTACATGATGAGCAATTCTCCAAAATAGAATATCAAGAGGAAATGTATATGTTTATGCATGACTAAAAGTGTATATAAAGAGCTGTATAAATCCAGTTATGTTAGAGGTATGGTAGGGACTCATTTGTCCTGAGGTAAATGTTATATCTCTCACATCATCTGTACTATATGAGAAGTAAAGTTGGAACAGTACTTTTAAGCTGCAACGTTAGTACGTTTGGTTTATTATAAAAAGTTATTTGTTACTGCTCTCTAAAGTTGATGCTGCAAAGTATATTCTCTCATCAGTGTATATTCTGCAAGTTTCTGTATGCGACAGACTGTGAATGCAAATATAACCAGACTTTGAATTTTAGCAGAATCCTGCCAGCAAGAATGAGTGTCTTAAGAAGACTTCAAATCCATCACACCAAGCAGTAAGCAGAGAGCCATATAATTTTTCACATTGTGCTGTTTTACCAGCCTTGATGTGAATCTCTTCTGAATATAAACTGATGCACCTCCACCTCCACCTTTTTCCCCTCCTGTGCAGTAGCTGGTCTAAACGTGTGGAAGGCATTACAGCCCGGCTTAGCCAGAGTGCTCTCTGCTATTTTAAACCATGAGTCAGTCACTACACAGACATCAGTGTCTTCCAGGGTGAGAAGGACTTGTAGGGAGTGGAGTTTCCTCATGTGACTTTAATGTGTAGTGACATAATTTTATAGATAAATTAGTGGAAAGGGATGAGCAAAATTCTATGCATGTGACATAATTTTGCAGATAAATTAGTGGAAAGGGGTGGGCAAAATTTTATGCATAAGAGCTTAATTCTAGGCCATTAAAGATGGCAGGAAAATGTCAAGTTAGCAGTAACTACCTGCAACTTAGCCTTACATAACATTAGATAATAGTGTTCAGTGATCTGACAGTAAAATAAAACGACAGTCTTAGTCAACAGTAGTCTAAAGCAAGTTGTTATTATAAGGGCTACAGTACAGAAGGACATAACATGTTGGACAGTAAGACTACCTAAATCTTTTATGGCTTCAAATGTTAGGTGGCTGCTGGTATTTTCAGGGGTTGGTCTCCCTCTTCAGAAGCTCATAAAGCTTGACTGAGTTTTTAACCCAAGACTAGGTGTAACGTCACTTTCAAGTGGTGGCTTAAGTGGTCATCTTAGGGATTATGTCCTCAGGTATGGTAAAAGTGAAAAAGACGTACTGAGATCCAAAAAGAGGTATAGGACAGTTGTCTTAGTAGCAATGTTAATTATCAATAAGTGATGTGGTTCTAGAATTTGAAGTAAAGGAGGAATAGAATCAGGAGAATAGACAAAACTGATGGTTGGGTTTCTGAATCTGTAAATGAATCAGCTTGAATGCTATGGAAACAATGCCAGTGATTTGAAAGAACGTTATAATACTATATTACCTTTGGAGCAAGTGCCAGATGCTTGAAATAAGTTGGTGTTGTTAAGTAGACAAACTGTCTATATCGAACAGAAGCTGTTTAATTTTAAAGATAATGCAAGATGGTACAATATGAGGTTTAGTGGAGTGCTGGAAAACAAAGGAAGGCTTTAAGTGCTTCTGATCTGTTAAAAGTCAAATGGCAAGAGTATGGTTAAACAAAAGTGATTTTGGTGTAGTTTATGAACTTGTATGAAAAGGAACAGATCTTTTCAAAGCTGTGGTGACCAGAGAGAGACGGACTATGATAGAAGGTAGACCTGTAATGATGGATCGAGAATTCTCAAAGACTACTATGCAGCAAAGAGCGCAGTGTTTAGCACTTCCAAAGGAATGTTGGTGACAAGGAGTTCAGCATACATTATTATGCCCAGTGATTCTTAAGTTCTTCTTTCCTAGAGGGATGCAAATGTTACCTCAGCTCACTCAACAGTGGATGCTTTGCAGGACTTGCCTCAGATGTTAGACTATATGAGCAAGGAATTTTTGGTGGAGGAGCCAGATAAAAGTAGTAAATGTCCTGAAATGGCTAAATTGGGAGAGGACTGGAAACCAGAAGAGCAAGAGGAAGATGGTACCGTAGTTACATGTCTTCTGGGTGGAGCATATTAGGAAAAGAGAGAGAGAGGAAGGGAGAGTTAAATGGGCTACATGAAAGTACTTGAATTGTGGGGGTTTGATAATATTACCCAACTTTATTAAGATTGTGATGAACCATGCTAGAGGATTAACTAAAATGTAAAAAATATTGTTTCAGATTCTTGATATTGGACTATGGCAGGAGTACAGTCGTCCCCCCCCCCCCCCCGGATGATAGCTGTTTAAAGCTTGCAAGTTTGTCCCTTCAGCACAGTACCAAAAGTCATCAGTTTACCTGTCATTCTGCATAAAATTATCTTTCTTCAGCTAGGAGGGTTGGCAACCTGTAAAATAAAATATTTTCCGTGCAGACAGGAAATAGACTGACACCTTTGGGTGCCACAGGCTTGCAAGATTGCCCCTTCAATACAGTATCATAAGTGACTGGTTTGCCTGCCATTCTGCATAAAATGATCTTTCTTCTGCTAAGTGGGTTTGAAGGGTGCAAAAAAATTTTTTTCTGTGTGGACAGTAGCTAGACTGACACCTTTCAGTGCCAGGAGGCTTGCAAGACTGTTCCATCAACACAGTGTCAAAAGTAATCAGTTTGCCATCATTCTACTTAAATTTATTTTTCTTCTGCTAGGAGTATTTGCAGGGTATAAAAAAAACTTCTGTGCAGACAATAAATAGACTGACATCTGTGGAAGCCATAGGGCTTGCATGACTACTCCTTTAACACAGTGTGAAAAGTCATTGACTTTTCTGTCATTCTCCATAAAATTGTCGTTCTTCTGCTGGGAGGGTTTGCAGCCTGCAAAATAATCTTTTTTGAGCAGACAATAGACTGACACCTTTGGGTGCCACTAAGTAAAGTGCTAAAACTGTCTGTACATCTGAGTTTGCAGCCAGTATGACTGATAAATGTTAATGAAGTTTATGCTTGTTAAAGCCATTATATCCTGATAGGCTTTACTTTATTACCCATCATCAGCTTGTCCTAATCCAAAAAAATTAGGAATTTAAGTGCATTGCTATTGTTCCTTTCAGTGACAAATTGACCCATAATAACCCAAGCTGCTGATCTAGAAAAAAAATATCCTATCTCCTTATCAATCATACATCTAACTCTTTTTCTTGCCAAACTAAACTCTAATAAAAGTGAACTCAAGGCATTATAGCTGCTGACTGTTATTTTCCCTATAATCAGATTAGTTACATTTATCTAGCAGTTGGTTGATGAAACTGATTGTTTTTCATACTCAGAAACATGCCTGATTCAGGTAAGTCTCACTCCATTCATCCTCCCTCCTCTTGGGCTCACTTTTCTCTGCTATCCTACCCTCAATTTCCACCCACCCCACCTCCTCTACATTTATCTTATCCATCTCCACCCATCTAATCATAATTAGCCAATCAACTTCAATCCTGTGCAGCAGTCTTCCATTCAGTTACTTAACACTCACACTATCCATTCAGGTCATCTAATTAACACTAAACTTTCTCCTTGCTATTGCACACTCAGTCTTCTCATTATAAAAGTTCCAGCCAGAATGCATTCTAGAGGTTACTTCCACCTACAACTTACCATACTTACTTATCTTTTATCATCTGTCTTGTCATATTATTGTCCTTCCCAAAATGAATGGTTGCATTACCTTCATTTATCTTCCTGTCAATGCTATGCCACCTTGCATCCTTTCTCTCACACCTTCCAACCAGTTTTATTTCTCCGAGAAGCACACACAATCCAGAACACAACTCACTCCCTATCATCTTATCATATCACCACAATAGAGAGATCCAGGACACAAACGCTGACCTGTTTAAAATTAGATACCTAAACTGTGACCCTATTCTTCAAAAATCTGATGTAATAAATAAGCATACTGTATATCAAATTGGCTATACTTCACACCATCACGTCCTAAAGCCACTGAAACTTAGTGGTAACATCCAGCCTAATCCAGGCCCCTAGAAAGAACAAATCTCAATCAGCTCACCAAAGTTATCCAGTTTCTTTCCCTTTGCCTTTCTTAATATGGTATCTAGTACAATCTGTCATTGTCTTTCTCACCCTCCTACATCCAAAGGTTCACCAAAAATGCATATCTCATTACTTTAAACCTAAGCAGCATAAGCAATAAACTAATTGAACTACTTGTCTGGATCTCTCTCCAGACCCTGGGCATCTTAGCAATCACTGAAACCTGTCTTAAACCCCATGTTAAAGATACAGAACTCTTTCCAACTAAATATAATATAATCAGAGCCAATCAAACCCTTTACTTCCCTTTTTAGCATATCTGTTGTAATCTCTCATTCTCACTCTCCCACATCCAAAGGTTTGCCAAAAAAAATGAAACCTCATAAGTTTAAACCTACTTACATAATAAACTCACCAAACTAAATTCCTGGATCTCTGTCCACACCCCAGACATCTCAGCAGTCACTGAAACCTGGCTTAAACCCCATGTTAAGGATACAAAACTCCTTCCATCTCAATATAATTAGAGCCAATCAAACCAAACAAGCAGGTGGAAAAGCTTTACTATATCCCAACATGTACTTCATTATCCAGTATTTAGAAACCATCCCAAACTTCCAGAATGCAGAAATATCCATCACCTTACTTCATTTGAATAAGAGAAAAAATATGCTCATTGTTGTACTCTGTGTACCCCTAGGTAATAATATCACCATATTAGAAGATATATTCTCCTGCATATCTAATACCATTCAAATAAAAACATCAGTCTAGGTGATGTCAGCATAGACTTGCATAATCTAACCACTAACTGCCCAGTCTCCAGTACAAACATATATCGATTCACTCAGCTCATTCAGAGATTCACTAGCTGCAACACATGTGATAAAGGCACTATTCTTGAATGGATATTAGTTTTGCACCCCAATAATTTTTTGAGTGCTGGTACACTTTCCATTGTTCTAATTGACCATCTCCCAGCATATGCATAAGCATATAAGTATAACTTACCTGGACAAGTGTCATCAATATAAAACTACATATAATCTATCAAAATTCAACCAACAGACTTTTATCAGCATTTAAAAGCCATCAACTAGACTATACTAAGAACCGTCTCTGTAAATGATGCAATCATACATTTCAACACCATCTTCCTAAACACTCTAAATTTATTTATTATTTTATTTTATTTTACATTTGTTGACCGGGCTAGTCTAACTGGATACATGTCCATTTTCAGTAGAGGACCGAGGAGAAAAGCTCCAAATTTAATACAAAGTAGGAAATCAGTCAACCTAAAATTTAAGACAGTCCAAATCAGCATGCAGATATAAAAAATATAATGAAAAACAAAAACGACTTGTCTCTGCAGGAGAATAACAAAAACTAACTACTCCCCTTGGCTTTCAAGACAAACTAAAATCATCATGCACAGTAGAGACAACACATGGAAAGACTGCTAAAAACAAATAATAACCTTCAAAACTTTAGGCACCTCCATAACTAGGTAAAAAAAGAAAATTAACCTCGACAGGAAGCTGTTCTATACATGCCTCCAATCCAACCACAAATTTAATCCAAAAAGTGAATAAAAGCAAGTATCAAGAGTCAAACACAGCTGAGATAACACTCTTTGTTAACAAACTCAAAACGAACAGCAGCATAAAATGAGTGAACAATTTATTAGCAGAACGAGTTAGCGCTTTCACCAAGTATGGCTTCTTCAGACTCATATGGTAAACTCAAATAATGACACCATTAAATAGCCAAAAGGGCGGGAAATTAAATACTTCATCAAAATTTTCAATACTAATGGATAATACTAAACATCAATGTTACACTTCATATATATAAAAATAAGTATCATAGAAACTAAATCCTGTACAATAGTATATAGCTCACATCAAAACATAATTACAATAATAAAAACAATGATAAAAACAATACTTATGTATAGGCTCTAAGTTTTCTCATTTTCAAAAACGGTTTGACTGAGAACATAGTGTTAAGACCAGGTTTCACATCCGAACGCAATTTCAGTATCCAAATGTTTTCCCTACTCTCTGTGTAGTTCTTGATGTCCCCTCCTCTGACATTAGAATACACCTGTTCAATTATCCTAAATTTAAATGTATGCTTGATGCCAAACTCAATGACATGCCTAGCTAATGCATTAGTCTTGTGTGTCATCCTAATACTATACAAATGCTCGCGTATACGATCCTTCAAGCGTCTGTTAGTCTTACCTATATAAAATGATTCACAAGCTTGGCATGTAGCTAAATAAATCACATTAGTAGTAAGGCAATCTCCATGAACTTTAAAGCTGTAATTATACCCAGTAACAGGATGTATAAAGGTATTGTCTAATTCAATATATGAGCAAAAATTGCATAGTCTACAAGTAAATGTGCCTACGGGCAGGTTGGTGGAAACTGATGTATACTGTCTTCTGTCTACACAGAGAGTAGGGAAAACATTTGGATACTGAAATTGCGTTCGGATGTGAAACCTGGTCTTAACACTATGTTCTCAGTCAAACCTTTTTTGAAAATGAGAAAACTTAGAGCCTATACATAAGTATTGTTTTTATCATTGTTTTTATTATTGTAATTATGTTTTGATGTGAGCTATATACTATTGTACAGGATTTAGTTTCTATGATACTTATTTTTATATATATGAAGTGTAACATTGATGTTTAGTATTATCCATTAGTATTGAAAATTTTGATGAAGTATTTAATTTCCCGCCCTTTTGGCTATTTAATGGTGTCATTATTTGAGTTTACCATATGAGTCTGAAGAAGCCATACTTGGTGAAAGCGCTAACTCGTTCTGCTAATAAATTGTTCACTCGTTTTATGCTGCTGTTCGTTTTGAGTTTGTTAACAAAGAGTGTTATCTCAGCTGTGTTCAACTCTTGATACTTGCTTTTATTCATTTTCACATTGACTTTTGAAGAGTCGTTCATTCCGCTTTTGTTTTATTTTATTCATTAATCCAAAAAGTGTCTTGCTTTCTATTAATGCCCTTCTGACCCCAGGTACAGAAAAAGTACCCAGCCCATCCTCTAACAATAACCCAGTGCAAACTGCAACAGACATCAGTATTTACTTCATTGAAAGCATTGCCTCCGTAACCAGCAGTAAACTTACCCCTAGATATCCTTGCTTCAAATGCCAGTAAATGCCACAGCAACTCATAGTTCTCCCTTATACCCTGATACAAACTAAGTTAACAGCATTCCTCACCCAGCCTGCACTTTAACTCCAGCAGCTACCATCATATTAAAAAAATAATTCAGGACTAAAACCAAGCTTCAGGTCTGCGGACAACCTGCCACCAAAATACCTAAAGCTAGCTGCTGACACCATAGCAAACTACACAGTAAGGATTGTAATCAACATCCCTATACAGAACGAACACATTCCCTCAATCTGGAAATGATCCCAGATTTTTCCCATACATATAGAGGGAGAATCAAATGAAATATGAAATTTCTGCCCCAAAGAAATACTGTCCCCTCTTTCTAAACTCTTAGAAAAATGTATCCATAAGCATCTTCTCCAATATCTCCTTCAAAACCAAGTCCTTAATTCCACTCAGCATGGCTTTTGACCTACAGACAACACAACATGCACCCTTCTGTCCTTCATAGCCACTGTAAGTAAAGCAAAGGATTCAAGCAGTCCTGTCTCCTCTTTTTTCATTGATCTTTGTAAAGACTTTGGCACAATCTCCCACTCTAAACTCCTACCATGATGGTCCACTCTTTAACTACCCCCCCCCCCCACCATGAACTGGTCAAATAGCTACCAGACAACAATATGCAAAATGACAAGGCTCTCTCTCTTTCTCTATCTGTAGCTACTCAATCTTACAGACATCCCATAAGGTTTCTTTCTTGGCCCCCTCCATTTTAATATTTTCATCAATAACCTGCATGCTTCCTCTTGTCAAGCCTCATTAATACAATATACCCATGGATCCAAGCTTATATGCACATCAAATAACTTGTCACATCACCAATAAATAATGCAAGAAACATTCTCCTCCACCGATACCAACCTCTAACTACTCCTATTCACCCCAAAAACATACAGTCAAGGTAATATTCAGTTTTAAAATCTTTCCCCTAGATAACACAAAAACTGAAGTTGTCTCCCATACAAAATTACTTAGCATGATGATAGATGAGAAACTCATATTTAATCTTCACATTTGCAGTAATATAAAACTAATCAGTAAATGGCTATGGATATCAGCTGGTTACAGCAACCCTGAGTTTGTAAAGGTTAGCCAGACATGCCACTTATACTGTGCTGATGATGCCATAAGAAGGCTGAAACATACATGTCCAAAGCTGGTGGAGTTTGCCTTTATTGGCCTGAAGAAATTGTCCATAGATAGACTTAAAAAGAAAAAAAAAGTCATGGATATTCAGAATTGCCATATAGTTGAAACACCTGATATCTTTAAAGGGTCATTTGCATATATCCCATATATCCCATGTTGCCTCTAATACAAGAGGTTTAAGGAATCACACAGTGGAAAGTCTAGCCTTGACAGATTTTTCTTTTGGTTTTTACTGATTGTTTTTTCTGTGTGACTTTTTACTCATTGTTTTAGTAATATAAAACACTTCCTAACCACTGCTAATGGAGCCACCTACTGGCACTCTACTCATACCTTCTCGGCTTTATGGAGCTCCAATTCTTACTAACTTACAAGCATTCCCTAAAGTGAAAATTGAAATATGATATAATAAAATTGCAAAATTGGAAAAACCACTTCACACACTACTGCATACCACTCAAAACTCTCAATTGGCTTGAACTTTGTAATCACCTAACCTATATACAATTACTTACAATGCATAAAATAGTATATAAACATTTAGCATGTCCAGTCCTAAAATCCCTTTTCCATAGCTACCATCAAAACAGATCTCACTAGTTTAAAGTCAAACAGCTCCTCGCTGTACATAAAAGTGCACGGCAAAGCCCTTGCTCCTGTTCCACAGCCAAAATCTGGAAGTCACTGTTTTTAGCCATTACAACAAACTCTAACTTTCATGTTGTTAAACATACTCTAAAAGATTTCCTTTTTAACTCGAAGCTCTGCTCCTGCTTCAGCCCAGGCTGACTCCCCCCTCCCAGTACTTTCTCTTTCTCATATACCTTTCTCCTCCTCCATCTCTCCTCTGTCATTCTTATCTGTCTGGCTTATAGCATCTTTTTTCCCACATTGTCTGACTCTTCTCAAAGCTGAACTACTTTCTGATATTTTCCACATATGTGTAATAGCATCACAGTAGTTTTACCACATTTCTGATACCTACTTTAACTCTTCTGCACATCCTGAGTTGTTGTTTTTTTTATGTATGGATAGATAGGAATCCTTCTTCTAGTATCCATCTCCATTATTTCAGCCTCACAATTCATGTCGAAAATATTTTTTCTAATAATAAATAAATAATTTGCAATTTGTGTCTTTTGGCTTTTCCCGGTTCGGGGTCGCCACAGCGGAACTCCGGTCCACTAATGATTGGCAGTAGAGTTTTACATGCTGGCTTGCCAGGCCTAACGTACAACTTTCAACAAAGGCACGCCCATTCACGCATGTCGTCACACAAAAGACACTCTAACTGAGAATCGAGCGGGCAACGTCTAACTGTGAGGCGAAAATAAATAATATTTGTAAACAAAATATTTTATGACTATATAATATTAAATGCATCATGTGAATATGATTTATATTCTAGTATATCTTTTGCTATCATTTTGTAATGTAAGTTTTGTAGAACACTTTTGTATTGTAACCTGGAGATTTTGTCTCTGGGCCTCCACTGAAAATGAGTACTCTCTAGGCCCAACTGGACTTCCACAGTAAACAAATGACAATACATAAATACATACGCTACAGGATGAAGTAACATGCAAAAAAGCATTGTTTCATTTAGTTGATGCTGGAGCATGAGAGAAGCTCAGAACCTTTTTTGGACTATAAAATGGTTCTCAGCTTATAGAGAAGTTAGAGTTCCTGCCTGGCTGAGTCTGCAAAACGTTGCTGCATCTAATTTGTTGTCAGACTTACTGAGTAAAGCACCAATGTGACTAACTAATTATTTTAATGCAATAGCTTGTAATTGTGTGCGTGCAAACTGTACAAGAAAGCCTGTGTTTTGTTGTTTAAATGCGTTCAGAGAATGAGCCCAAAGTTTCAGAGTAGCTTATGCCATTGTATACAATGTATTTAAATGACCTTAATACTTTGGCATTATACATACTATGAATTGTTTTGATGCTTACTGGCTATAGATTATAGTATGTCATATTATTCTTGAAAAATGTTTTTGTAGGTCATATTGCTTACAACCTATTATTGAATAACAGGAAGATTGCCTGATAAATGATGCACCTTTGAATCTGTACCAATGTTAAAAAAGGGGTCTACATACTGCAACTTAGGCGAGTCAGTGTACTGAAAAATATTTCAGTCTTACTGAAAAATATTCCAGTCTGCTGATGTGATAACCTTTTTATCTAGAATGTCATGATATTTATTAATGAATTTGGCAAATGTTCAACAAATGGGGTCATTCAGTTTTCGTGAATTATTAATCTTGAAAGCTTTTTTAGTAAGATAATATGCTTTGTGGTTTTAGTAGAATGTTATGATGTGTGTTAACAGTTGTGTGCATTTGATTACAGGTAAAACAACCTGACTAAATTAAAAGCTAATATGCTAGTTTGCTAGAATGTTAGTTGTCAGCAAGGCAGACCTGTTTAAATGCAGCTTAATGTAATGACAAATGTGGATATATTGTAATAGCAACTTTGCCTTATTTTATTTAAATTGAAATCTGACTTACTGTTACTTGAATTGGCACAGTTGAAATTTACACAACATATTCCTGTTTGTAAAGAAACAAACTATATATCTAAGTGTCCATATTTAATTAGAAGGAAGGTTATTTCTGGCCTATAGAGTCTCTAGCTGTCTCATATTAAAAGTAACATTATGAATAAAATTATGTACTTCCTCAAAAATCACTAGAAATAATTTTGTTTGACATTACACTTTAGCACATACAAAAGGTTTATAGCACAATGTTTCCATATTTTATGTATCCCTTTCCAGTTTAAATTAGGAAGTTGCCTATATTTAGAGTCTTTGTGCAGGAATTCAATTCCTGGAATAATGTTAGAACATAAGATTCAAGAGTATTACAGTCTATGTTGTACAATGACTTATATGTCTGACATACCTATGGAACAATATGTAGAAATATGACAACAGAAGGATGGAAAGTTATCATACCAATTTGATTGCAGACTGCCACAGCACTGAATGATAACATTATGCTGCCAGTTTTGAAACTATCTTTTATGTTTATTTTTATTCAACCATCTGCATTTACTCTTTGTAAAATATTGTATTCTATTATTATCAATAAATGCTGTTTTTATTGTTGTTGTTAAAGAAAAATATGTTAAATGGTTGGGTGCCTAATTTGCTTAAGGAATTTGCCAGTGCTTATTCTCCTGTGAAATTTGAAAAACGCAGTTGAATCCAACCAGTGTCTGCAAACCGTTCTGTTGATTTACCTGGCAATTGGAAAGGAGCATCACATAACCTTTTTGGTGAGTAGGAGAACATGACTGCTGTTTTTTTTTTCCTTATAATAATACATACTAGATGATTATGATGATGATATACTTTGGTAATGCACAATATATTTAGGCAGGTCATAACTATATATTGTATTTGTTATGTAATTATTGTAATTATATGTAATTATTGTTATTGTTATGTAATTAGTATTTACTGTAGGATTATATCTTACATTTGATATTGTTCCCTTTATGCACTCCATGCATTTGTCATATTTTATATGAAACATTCATCTAGTATGTATTATTAGAGTTGGGGTATGGTTCATATTCCACCGATAGAGAATTTTTATTATATGATTGAATTTTGATGCTGTTTTAGGCATTTTTTAACCATTATTAATACTGATAATATTTAGAAGGCTGTATATATGGGTTTTACCAAATCTATGTTTTTATGTCTTTAAAACTTAATGGTAGTTTAATTGGTTAGGTGGTGTTTTAGGCGGGAATTTTAAAGTATTTAAGAAACAAGGTTTGATATATTCAGTGTTCTGATGAAATCTACATTGGGTAGATGAAAGCACTCAACCTTCGTTTTGTATTTCAATAAAATAAGTTCTTTGTGACATATTCGTGGATCGTGGTTTGTTCTGGGAACAGTTTTTGGTGCTGTCTTTCTTCTAGTGTTGAGTTCCTTGAACCTTCGTTGTTGGTATTTGTTCTGCATCATCAATTCTCTGCTTATTGTTATTCCTTGAATGTACAGATGTTTAACTGCTGTGGTTTATTTTGTTGTGTTACTGTTTTACTTAACTACTGTGACAGATGTCACTGTTTCTGAAAAAAGGTGAAGTTAAACAAACCCTTCACCCCACTCCATCTACCCAATTTAATGGGATTTAACTCAGGTATCAGGTGCAAGGTCACAATTTGCATTTGTGTTATTCTGTTAAGAATGCATGTTCTACATCTTGCGGTACCAGATGTTTCATTTTTAACAAATTAATATAAGGAGGTGGTACACCTGTCAATGCTTACATGCAAGCACACATGAATAATATACCTAAAATACTAGCTACATCCTACAATGCCAAGTGCATCATCAGGCATATTAGCTTATGCTTAGACTACCGACACATTAGTAGATGATTAAACATATTATATGACTGATACAATGTTTCATGTGAGACATTGTAAAAGCTTTACTTATCAAAAGAACCACAGAAGGACAGAGACAGAGCCACAAACCCAAGTTCAATAAAAAGCATTCTAAAAATATAGTACCATTAACTTCATAGATGGCAGTTAAGGTATGAAAACCTTTTATTTTTATTTTTTTTTAAATACATATACTAGGAAAACAACTGGACATTCTTACCAATATAGTTCAGGGTCTAATTGTAGATTTTTTTTCAAATATTTTGGCTAGGAGCAGAGACAAAGGTTTGCAATGGGTGGTAGTCATGAGAAGGGGAAAGAAGACACCTTAGAATGGGTAGTGATAACAGCATGTTGGAATCCTGGTGGTAGAAATCCAGTAACCAAGGACAGGCTAAACTTGTGGGTGATGGGATAGGCAATAATTGGAGTAGCCATTTCAGGAAGGCAGACTGAAGAGGTAAGGTTTTCGGGGAAAATACACTTGTAAATTTTCTCAGGTACTCTTCGGTTGTAAACTATTTGCACAATGAAAGACTGATGTTATTAGCGCGTTACAATCTTAGCTGTGGAGTGCTGGGAGATAGTGAACGCTAATACAGGCAGCTGCATTTTCAACCTGTAAAAGTAGTCTTTGACTCTTTTAGCAATATAAGTGTCACCATTTTTACTTAGATGATTAGTGTTATTATAAAAGCCTTATGTCACTTCTTAAACTGCCTTAAACAGCAGTTTGAGCATACTGGTTGTTTATTCCTAATGTAGACCAAACTGGCAGGGTCTGTCACTGTCCGGCCTCTCTTCTAAGGGAAATGTAGTTTTGATAAACATTCTTATCAGTAGGGTAATTTTTCTATGATTTTCAAACTTGGTCCCTTTAACACATTTGTGTTGTGGGTGCAGATGATAACCATTGGCATATGGACCCTGTTAGATTTCTTACTTTGCAGGGGAAGATGTTGTCCCATAAAGAAATGAGAAAACTGAGAAAGATGCTGAAAGCAGTAGATGAGTTATGTTCCCTAACAAGAGAAGGCCATTTCATGAAGCCAGCTCCAAGTAGAAGCCTGCTTTCCCTGCTTTTATAAAAGGACCTCCTGGAGACATATCAAAAAATGGCTTTGGGTCTTTGGAAAGACCACTAGATGAACACAGGGTGATGATCACTCACTGTATTAAGCAAGACCGTTGTAACAGTTAGGTAGTTAGTGCAAAGGATTAAGGCCATCAACGTTTGACAAGTTGCTTCCTGTGGTCCATGGTTTGGTTCCACCAGTCTTTATTTATTTATTATGTGATCTTAAACTAGTCACTTAACCACTCAGTGCTTTAGAGCAATTGTGAAATACTGGTCTAGGCTCCTCTGTGTCCTTCCGAACTGCATGCCTGCCTATGAACGTATGAGTAGAGGATTAAGGCTATGAATTTTTGGCAAGTTGTTTCTTGCAGTCCAGGGTTTGCTTCACTGAGCCTTGCCTATTGTGTGACCTTGAGCAACTCATTGAAATAAACAGAGCTTTGGAGCAACTGGAAAAAATTATGCTAGGCCCCTCAATAATCTTTTGAACTGCATGTAACTACCTATGAACCTATAACTACCCATGAACCTATAAGCCTCTCTTGTGTTTTTTCTTGAAGAGTTTGAAAATATAATATCAAACAAGGAGTTAGAACTTGATCTTCAATTATACTTGATGGGTTCCTTAACAAGCTGAGAAAGATTATGGAAGGAAAGTATTCTGTTAACTTGTGATCTGTTTGGGCCTACACAGTTTAACTTGAAGTCACTTAGCAATAGAAAGCTGTTTCTGAAGAAATCCTGACAGATGTACTGGAGTAGGTTTTTGAGCATAGTCACCAGGGCTAGCTGGAAATGTAGACTACACTAATACATACTGTTGTGTGTCCACCTGTTGAGAGACAAACTGAAAGTTAGGAGTTTCATCACTAAACAGTTTATTTCCTTTAATGAATATTGCCACTATATTTGGTTTGCTTTTCTTGTAATAAGACTGCCTGTTACTACTGACAATACAAAAATCATGTTAAATAGTGATCAACATATGTCATCTTTCAAACAAAAATCAGATAACAAGGACATATAGATCATGGTACACCATCCAAAATTTCAGTGATGCCCATCTGTTATTGTTAGCAGCTACACTTAGCCCCCTTAGTGGGCAGAAATATTTTAATGAGAGTTTGTGGGCATATTTGGAGAGGTATACCCAGAGATGAGTTTGATTTTTTTCCTAGACTTAAGATGTCAGTAGTCAGAGATAAAGTAAGTCCCATAACTGCCATCTCAAAGTAACTGGAGGGGGGTATAAATATTAAAGGAGAGACCTGGCCCTAAGCTAAGAATGGAGAATCCTATTACTTGTTTAGTCGAGGACTTCCACCACTCTTGTAGGATAATATGATCTACAGCCAAAATGCCATCATAATTCTGTAAACAGACACTAAAACTGTCAGACAGAACCAGTATCCTGAATATTCGGTGGGGGGGGGGGATAAGGCAGTCTACCACAATATTATATAAAACAGAGCCAATGTTGATAGAGATTTTAAAATCCACAGGAATAGCTTGATTTGTTTTATGATAATCTCAGGAAAATAACTCCTGGATAGGGTCTCCGAAGCAGTATATTTAAAATAAGATTTACATGAACTGTAATAAGTGGTCTTTAGTCAACCCTGAATATCTGAGCCAGACAAGCCAAATGACCAATGATACAGCACACAGCTAAATGGTTGTACTCAACTGCTAGTTGTAATCTACAAATTTAAAATGAAAGGCATGAGCACAGAGTGAAACTGATTCTCAAACCCGCCATGAAAATACGATTTAGAGGTCAAGTTCTGAGTTTAACAACATCATCAAATGTTTGTGCTGTATAAACTTAAGAAAAAAATGAAGATACATTCCCAGCTAGATAATTACTAGGGACATTTTTGCCGAGACTAGAACACAACTATATAGTTAATACAGACGAGCATCCAACCTTGTAGAAAAAGCAAAGCAGAATAACCAGGCTATAAATAAAGTTTAGTTTCAATGCATGGAGTAGTATGATTATATTCTGAAATCGGGGGAAAAACAGGCTTGTTATGCACCTTTCTGACATCAGAAAGGCATTTAACAAGCTTCTGTTAATCCACTGTCACTGTTGTTAAGTGCTAATCTCATGCTAAAGCTTTAATAGCTGTCAGGAGGCAGCAGCAGAAAGTAGAAAGAGCTTTAAAGGAGAACTCCACACAAATTATATGTTTTTTTGGGGGGGTCCCCAAAAAAGTGATTTGCTTTCCCTATAATCCAACACTAAAAGTGCCACATACAGAAAAAGCATCATTTAATAATTGCTCCGTTTATTTTGTGCTTGAACTTTTTTTTCTGTCCTACACTTTTTCTCAGGTAAAGTTCCATGTAGTACAAAGAACTATGATCATGTCTTTCCAGTCATAACAATGCTTCTTGTGTGTTCTCATTGCAGATGTGAAGCTCTCAAGGTAGGTTTCTTGACATCCATGTCTCCAACACATAATAAGGTAGTTATGATCACAGACCCATCATAATCCTCTATATTAACAACAACCAGTTAAGTACAAGACAGCTCTTACCTATCAACACAAAATTATATGACTTAGCCAGATGCAGAGGGGTATATACACAGAGGAAGTTAGAGAAAAGTTAAGTTTGAGGGGCACAATGTCATGGTGAGTGATTCTAGACTGATGACATATCAATTTAGCAAGAGTGTGTGTGAGGAGACTGGTATCCACCACTGTGGGAGAGGAGGGTGAGTGAGTTGGTGAAAATACAGTAAAGATGACTAAGAAAGTAGTCGCACTATAATGTAGAGGGAGAAAGCCCTGACTATTATCCAGCCAATCCAGGTTTGATTAGTGGCTGTGGCAACTGAAGAAGAAGCAAGATATAGATGGATGTGCCATCGGAGGTGGGAGGGTGCTCATTGATGTGCTCCCTATGAGGAGATGTGGTTCAAAGGGAGACGTTGACCTTGGATGCAATCAATAGGTGTGGGGGGAATCAGTAGGACATAAACAAAAAATCTCCCCAGACACAAATGAGCCAAGCCCCCAGGATTCCCTTAGGATCCATGACCAACCCTAGCAATACTGAATTAAGTCTGGGGGAGCTAGGACAATAGCTGATAGACCCATTATGGACATGTGAGACCATTGACTGGGCTAATAATAATGAGGTGTGAGGGGGCGGTCAAAAAAAAAAAAAGATGACTATGAAAGCAGGAGTGATCTATGCTGGGAAAAACAATAATCAGGAAAAGAGAACTACTGAAGCAGGAGTGGCCCAGTCAGCAGATCTTTAACAAAAACACAGTGTAAATCCAATAGGTAGGAAATACACTAAGCAACAGTTGGTAATGCAGAGGTAGTTAGGTTACATAAATTTGCTGTGTCATATTTTGGGCAAGAAAAATAGGACTTTTTTGGCAAATCCAATAATAAATAGCAGCAACAGCAGTCTTAGCTAGTTATTAAATCAAATTGGCAAGTATAAAATTGGTAAGTAGTAATGGCCTGATGAAGCTCTCCAAAAATCAGCCATTGTCTGCAAAAATCAGAAACAGCAAAACTGAGAACTGAATGCACTAGCAAAGGCAAACTGACTGCAAGCAGATGACTAGCAAATGTGATAGTGACCTGTAAGAAATACGAGCAGGCATTCATTTAAAAAATACAGTTCCCCTGAAAGTGACAAAACCCAGCGTTTTACTAACCAGGGTAGTACTATGGTTAAAAAGCAACAATGCGGACAAAAAAATGGTGAATGAGGCAGAAATTTAGTCTTGTATAGCTGTTGCTTAACAGACAGGCTGATTACTTATGTCCACAAAATACTTTCCATACATTAAAATCTTCAGTAATTGCACAGGGAAAAACTTTGCTGAAATGCATTGAAGCAACAGATATTCTAAAGATCCCTTCAGCAGTAGTGTGTTTTGGATAGTATCAGCAATAATTATTGTAATTGGGGGGGTGGACTAAGCAGAAGCTGTATTAAAGTGATGGCATTAGTATATAACTATAGGGATGAGGACAGGTGGATGAAAAAAAAAACAGCACTGAACACATACAGCCCTGGTCCTTTTTAATTTACTGAACATGCACCATCCTGGCACCCCTTAATTCACTGAACACATACTGCCTTGGCACCTCTTAATTCACTGAACACACACTACCCTGGCATCTCTTAATTCACTGAACACATACTGCCTTGGCACCTCTTAATTCACTGAACACACGTCACCATGGCACCTCTTAATTCACTGAACAGATACCGCCCTTGCAACTTTTAATGCACTGAACACATACAGCCCTGGCACCTCTAATTCGCTGAACACATACAGCCCTGGCACCTGTAATTCACTAAACGCATACAGCCCGGGCACCTCTTAATTCACTGAACAGATACAGCCCTGGTACCTCTAATTCACTGAACAGATACAGCCCTGGCACCTCTAATTCACTGAAGAGATACAGCCCTGGCACCTCTTAATTCACTGAACACACACTGCCCTGGCACCTCTTAATTAACTGAACAGATACAGCCCTGGCACCTCTTAATTCACTGAACAGATACAGCCCTTGTACCTCTAATTCACTGAACAGATACAGCCCTGGCACCTCTTAATGTACTGAATGCATACCAGCCTGACACTTCCTAATTCACTGAACACACACTGCCCTGGAACCTCTTAATTCACATTCTCTGTATGTTAACTCATCCCTGAAAATAGATACTTCAGCCTGACTGGAAGAAGAGGTGATACACAAACAGTTATGTAGCAGAATTAACGGAGCCATAATAATTATACTGGGACAGGAGATGGCACATTCATATGCATGAGAAGGAAGTTTCCTCAAACACCTGAAGAAAAAAAGATGAAATCTAAGACTTCTTTAGACATCTGAAGAAGAAGAAGAAGGAAAATCTAAGTCGTGCTTCAAATAGTACTGAAGCTTTTAATTTCCGAGGAAATCTTCATCACGTGAAAAGTATCAAGAACGTTACTTAATGATCTGCCATAAGGAAATGAATATACAGTGCAAACAGCATAACTATCTAACAATATTTAGATCTAGATAGATATAAATATATCCTTCATGCAATAAAACATATCTAATTAAATAGAAATATGTTAATCATATATTCATATTCACTAGAAGTAAATTTAAAACTCCTGCTAACAATAGATATGTGAGATTATACTAGCTAACAAAGATCATTCCATTCCAAACAACTACGTCCCATCCAATGAAGAGGTCTTGAAAAGCAGATTAAGGCTGGGAGGTAGCATCAAACCCAGTAAACTGCATCATTATGCAACAGAGTGGGCATGCAACAAAGTTTTCATTGTCTGCATATTTAATATATGCAGTGGATTATATTTAAATGTAGGATTAGATCTACTGATCATAAAGGATTGACTATTTTTTTATTTTTTTTAGTATTGCAAAAGTTCATATAAAACATTTTTAGGCAGAAGCAAATAAATCATTGTATGCCAGAAATAGATTTATAGCTCCTGCTAGTAACACTCAAGTGAGACCTTACCAATTAACTGAATTCATTCTCCAAGATGCTGAGGCTTATACAAGAAAGGGACAGTACAAATTAGATGAAGGATAGGAGGCAGCAACAAGTCTTGAACCCAGTTCCTGATTATTTGGACAGCATAGGTGAAGTATCAAAGATGACCAAACTGGGAGATCCAATCAGATATAGTTCCCCACAGTTTCAGAGAAGACTGGGATATCAGAAATCAGCAGAACTTTGGGAATTTGAAAGATCAAATTGAAAAACAACATTGGACAGAAATCCCAGACAGCAACTATCCCAGAGAAAACAGAGACACCAGTGCAGCATAAACACGTACAGTAGTGACAAATAAGAAGAAGACCAATTAGATTTTATTACATTCTTAGTTTTTTCCTCTTGGTGGAAATTTTTTATTCAAAAATATGTACATATATATATATATATACAGATACACATACATATAGAAATAAAGTAGACATTTCACTAGTTAAGGCAAACATTTCACTAGGACAGAATGAGATATGCATATTTGAAAAACAGGAGGGCAAACATAAAAGGCATGTCCTTATTTTCTATGAAACAGCAAGTACTCAGACAGGAAATGTATAGTCCCATCCCAAAAACAATGTTTTAAATTCTCCCATTGTCAAAATTTGAGTTGTCTTTATTCTGACTGAACCACTAAAATATATATACTATAACC
The DNA here is from genome assembly GCF_019279795.1 of Protopterus annectens. Lineage (NCBI taxonomy): Eukaryota > Metazoa > Chordata > Ceratodontiformes > Protopteridae > Protopterus > Protopterus annectens. Next base: position 539,434,746 of record NC_056734.1, read on the forward strand.
TGACTGACAGCAATTAGGCTTAATTATGATTAATGGGGCTACTGTAATGTTATATGGAAAGGAAGTGGCCCATTCAAAAGAAGGAATACGTTTCCTTCAGCATCACTTAAGCAAGTCTATCCAACGACAGGCAATCCAAAGTAGACAAAGTGTGTGAGGGAAAACCAAGTCCTAAGTTCAATCTTTGATCCTATAAGTAGAAGAACAAAAGAACTGACATTGAAGAAATTGTGCAATCCACGTAGAACAGGTTCCCCATAGCTACAAAGAAGAGTGGGAGTCTAGGGGCCAGCGGGAAATTAGAAGCCCAAGCAACCTCAAAGTTAGGGAGTACCTTGTAGTTTCATGTTTATCAGTAAGTTTACTGATAAAGGACTCTCAGTTATTCCTGTGAACTATCTGACAACATTTAAACATAAAAATTCAGTCTGTGTATGCTGAACAAAGGAAGTGTTTGCTTTCTACCTGATGTTCCTTTTTCATTAGCAAGAACATTATATGAGTAGCAAGCATTAAATGTTACATCAGTCAATTCCTTTAGTTCATGCTTTCTGAAAATATTTGTTTATTTTTATAGTTACTCCTAGAAATACCAAGTTCTGCCACATGCATGGTATTTGACTTATTTATATTTACATTTAGAAATGTACTCCTCACCGAAAGCATAATGTGCCTTAGCTTAACTGCAATCCATATTCTTAGAATCACGCCCTCTATAGTTCTGTTCTACTGCAAATGGTATGTGACACTACAGACTGGTTTATTTTCAAAGTTCATACATTTTTGTATTGTGTCTTTTACTGCTAAAGAATTTTAAGACACTTTTAAATGTTTTTTTTCTTATTTTCAGCATTTATTTTACATTCAGTCATGCCATTAACTTTTGTCGCAATAGTCTTAATAGTTCGATTCATGGGTTCATAAGTACTTACTAGGTTATTGACCTGTGAGGATCTTAAGAAGTCTAGCCTTAAATTCTCATGGCAATTTTTAACCCTTTTATTTTATATATAAATAGCCTACAGATGGGGAAAAACAAGATTATGTTGTGACATTTACATGTTCCCCTATTAATGAGGGTTAGAGGTGCTAAACCAGGGGCGAATTTGCAGTTAGCCATCCATTTGTACAAATTATATTTGAACAGAGTAAAATATATATTTTGCTTTATGTGGAGTGGAAGATGGTTCCGTAGAAGGGATATTCTGGGATACAAACCTATCTCTCCAACATAGTAAAACAGATAGAGATCCCTTGAGTGAGTGTTTGTGATACCATTGGACTTGCAAATGTGCAATAAGTCTGACAGAATAGGATCTGCTGAAGTTCTGTACACTAGGCAGAGGTAACCTCTCAGTAGTGTGTATGATACTGAGAAGAGGGAAAAGGCTTTGAGATGGTGTGCCTAGTTTTTACAATTTAGGCACTTGATTTTTTTAGTGAGAAAGCATTGTGGTTATTCCAGTTGTGACAAGTGTTTGGGCAGGTACATTCTGAAAGGGGCACTAGACTCATTAATCAGCCTAATGAGTGCCTAGTACAGTTAAATAATTACATCCCTTCATCTGGACACAATACCGTTAGATATAAACTGTGAAACGAAAAAGGGATTCCTTATAACGGTATATACATTGTAATCAAAGACAGTTTATTATCAACATAGTTTCACAGATCCCCAACTAAGGAATCAATTTTCAGGGGTATGTTGTTAATGTGATATTTGCAAAGGGAATTATGCTTGCAGGCTGATTTATACACTTTCTTGGCATTTAGCTTTAGTTCATTAATTGCAGTGTTGGGAAGCTTCTCAAATTAGTCATATATTTAGTCAGTGATTCGGGAAGCTTTCTAGCACAGAACTGAAAATTCTATATCTGAACTATATCAGTCAGTTTTGCATTAAAATTACTTTTAGTAATAAATTTACCTGGTGCACATAAGTGTTTTCACTATATTTCCCAGGGCTCGGGGGGCTTTTGTTTGAACTTTAGACCTCAGCTCCACAAATTCAGTGAAATATGATTATTTTTTATGTCTGTAACAATTAATAGGACTGCAGAATACTGGTATGAATTGGAAATAACTGGAAGAAACTGGAATGAGGCTGGAATACCTGTCTTTATCGATTAATTACCTAGAACTGTGCTGAACAGATGCCAGTCTCTCCTTCATGTGCCAAATCTTCTTGTACCTTTCAGAATAAAGTCTGCAAACACTGTAGTTTGGTTAAGAATGCTTTATTATGTACAGTACAGGTGGATAACAACAATATCCAAATAGTACCTCCAATAACAGTGTTGATAAACTAAAATAAACTGTAACTTCTGCACTCATAGACTTCATATTTCTTTCCTCCTGAATAGTATAATTAATATTCTGGAATGCTATTACCTGACTTCTGCACTCATACACAAGTGTCTGTACTCCAAATGAACTAACTTAACTAACTGTGTCTGAAGAATTTCCTAATACTCTACATGCCTCTTTAACCTTCGTTCTCAAGCCTTGTACCACACAAAGAAGGTGATCTGCTTGTTCTCAGTGTACTGCAAATTCCGTTCTTATCAGTATTATTGACTGCAGGTTATTTTCACTGACTGGAAATGCATTCACTGAAACTGTATGCAAACTGTGAAGGCCTGCTTTAATAAGGCTGCATTTCTTGACTTATGCAAAGATAATACTGTACTTTTGTCTAACAAAATACATTTAAATGAAATCTGACTTACAATGTCTTCAGTGTAATCTGATTTGCAATAAAAAAGTGTTCCAGTTTGTCACAATATTCTTCCTCAGACTTAATTTTCTCATAAAATTCATTTAAGCACCAGCTATTCCATTTTTTCTGTTTTTTCTTCCTCCTTAGAACTGTTACAAGTGCTGAATTCCTCAGTTCCTTTAATATTTCTTAAGCCTGTATCCTACCAGAAAAATGTAACATGTTAAATGATTCACAGCCTTTAATATGTAATCTAAACTCCAGTGTAAGGCAGTAACAGAGCAGTATAAGTGTGAATAGTTCTACAGCGTACAGCCATCTCAAAAACTCAGTGCTGAAAGTTATAAGAATGAGGGAAGAGTTAATGCGAGTGTAAGCTTTATCTATTTGCATTTCCTTATACAGCTCAGCACATCATGTATGAGGTAAAGAAAAGCATTTTAAACACAGAAGATATTATAAACTGACTGGAAGCTGTGGTCTAGAGAGTTTAGAAATCCATCTGCACATACAATGGTTGTGGGGTGCTAGTAAATTTAATTTCATTATGTTTGTAAAAATCACCAAATGCAGCGATATCCAGGTGGCATATGGTATGGTCTGCTAGTGCATACAGACTTTCTGCACACTGATGGTATCAGCGCATCTGAAATATAACAGCACGTAAGGAGAAAGCTGCAGTAATTACACCCCATTTGCCCACTCCTTCAGAAATTATCCAGCATCTTGAGTCGTTTCTTAAGTATTTAAGCAGGTAGGTTTGAAGCAAATAAAAACAAACAAAAGTACTGAAACCAACACAGTTGCAGACAGACCTTGGATAAAAACTTTAATTTATAAAAGAAAGAGTAAGCACTTTCATGTTATATTCAAGTGCTTCATCAGACTAACTACATAAAGCACACAATTCACTTAAATAGCAGCTAAAACAAACCAATAACATCAATTAACTAACAACTTCTTAAAGGAGCAATTACAGAAGATATTAATGATATAACATTCTGAAAAAACATACGTATTAATACAACAAAATATGTATATATGTAAAAAATATGTACATGTAAGTATAAAAAATATAAAAACCTCTACTAAAATTAATGTTTTAAAGGCCTTGCTTTCAAAAATGGTTTTAAGGAAACAACCTCATTTAAACCTGGTGCTTTGTCAGCATTTAAAGACAGAATCCATTTTTGTTCAGCAGATTCTGTCTGGTTCCTTATGTCCTCCCTCTTAAATTTTCAGAGATTATCTCAAGTACTAGGAACCTGAAACTCTGGTCTGCACCATATCTAATTGTATGTTTGGCAAGGGCATTAGTATCTTTTCTATTCCTAATATCTCTCTGATGCTCTAGAATTCTATCTTTTAATTGTCTATTACTCATACCTATATAAAAGGCATGGCAAATAGTACAATAACTAAAATAAATTATATTATGGGTCTTGCAGTCCACATAAAAATCTGTTTCTATCTTGAATTTCATGTGAGGATGTACATAATTAGTTCCTATATGAATATATTTACATGCTACACAAGTTTGCTTTTTGAATAGTTCTGCTTTGCATATGTGGGTAGATTTTCACCCAGTGGTGTAGCAGGTGACCACTGCAGGTTAATAGGAATATTATTAGATTTTCGCATACTGTGCGCATCTTTAGAAACATTTTTTTGCCCCAAACCTCCATCCTGTGTTTCTGACTATTCTCCGTGACATACTTGGGAGAAATTATACCTTACATTCTGCAACGTTTTAAATCTCTTGTTTCTTGTCACGCACTTAATTTGGGCTACACTGTACAACATGCAAAAGTAATAACTTTATGCTCCCCATGTGTCGGCTTCCACGTGTGCATGTGCAACTTCAGACATGTCATGAATGCCTCGGATGTCTTGACAGAAATTTTGTCTTCTGGTCTCCAACTGAGGACACACTCCTCTAGTGCAATATTCATTATTCCTGCCCCCTTCCTGAGGAAGATGAGCTGCCTTTTCATACTCACTTACATTTTCCCAGATATCACCTTTAGCTCCCAGACTCACTGGTCAAATTCTTCCCAGAGTAGAGCAGTCAGGACAAAAAAAACAAAGTCAGTTTATCAAACACTAGCAGCTGTCATAATGCTGTGCACTACCATCTTTGTACAATTTTCTTTCTTTGAAGAATGTCATAATTACACAAGCAATACTCCATTTGCACTTGTGCCGAACATCTTTAGTAATTATTGTACCATGCCACACTACAACGAAAAAGATATAGTGTGAGGCGACCCTCCATTTTTGTTGTTATGAAAAAAAAAGGTATTGTGCTCAGCCCAAGCTAAATGCTGACTTTTTTATAGTATTTAGCTGTGATCATCAAGGATATTGTAGGTAATGCCTGCTATCAGGATACAAGATCAGTTTTCTGGCCTTCTCACAGCTACTGAACACATTCTTTTCTGACCCTGGTCTTCCCAGTGATGAAAAACAACATTATGGTGACAATACAAGAGAAGCAATATCAAGCATCATGTACAGTTACGCTACAGATCATTACATCACAGTTTCATTTTCAGTTAACAACGCAAATGGTTGTTTGTCACATCAGCTTTCAGTAATCTACACCTTCGAACCCCTGATGTATGACTCAATAAGGTCTCAGCTGAGCTTACACACACACACGCATGCATACATACCAGCACAAACACACACACACACACACACACACACACACACACACACACACACACATACACCAACTCCAAAGTCACACAAACACTGAAGAAAGAAAAAATTCCACAAACAAAATGAATCACTGTCAGTATATGCTGCACTAAATGTACCAGCCATGATTTACTAAGTAAAACAGAGATCAAGAGTTCAACACAGGGTAACTGCTTTCAACCACAATGAATCTCATTCACTTCATACTTTGCTGGATTTGAAGCCCTTCCAGTAAGCAGATAGTCACTAATAAGATGTTAAGAACTTATGAGCTTCTCTCTCACACTTAATTTTCTGTCCCAGAAGATGCCTGATCCATCTTTATAAAAGATGAATGAATAGGTTACAGTGCTTCCTAATTGGTATACCCAGTGATTATGACAAGTCAAAGGCTCTCTAGTCACTCAAAGAGAATACAGCTGAGCATTGCAGTGCTAAAATATGCAAATTGTTCTTCACAAAAATCCTTTATTCAGGAATATAAAAACTAAACATTACACAAGAAACATCAAATTATTATTTTAAATAAAATATCAATTTAAAAATTTTAATTCAAATTTAAAAAATCAGTCACACATTTTCAAATTATACGCATGCAAATCTGAAAGTGTGTGAAAATCTGAGTTGCTTATATAATATATAGGGTTATCACACATGCTAAGCTGTTTTTTTATTTTTGCAACTGATCTTGTATTATAGACACATGAATGACATGTTTTTAGTAAATAATAGATACATTGATGACATATTCATACAATATGGTATAAGAAGACAAGCTTGGCACCTGCAGACATCTGTATTTTTCTGTATTTTGAGCATTCAAACCAAATAAAAGTAACACTGTTCTGAAGTTCTCATAACCAATGTAAAGTATGAGTATATGACAGAACTTAAAACTATGTTGCCCTAAGAAATTATACACTTCACGAGTCTGTAAAGGACGGACATGCCTATTTGTGCATATAACATTTGTTTCAGTGCACAGTAGCAGCAGCAGAAAAAAATACTTTTAGAGATGATGATGTCCTGAGCTACTAACATTGGTTGACCCATTTAGGATCCTCTTTTATTCCCTTCATGTGATGATGATGGTGCATGCAGTTTGCTGTGGTTGCAGTTATAGTACATTATATTTCCATTTCCATGATGACACAAAGAGACAGTAAGCTCCTCTAGACTGCTCTTAAGTCCATTTAATGCATTTAGCATTCTCTCTCAACCCCTGTCCTTTCCTTCATCCACAACCTTTTTCCACCTATCTATTGCCCTCCTGATTGCCTTTAGTCCCTACAGTCTGTTACCGCTGTCACCTCTTTCTCACTCTGTCATACCTGAACAAGATGCCCTACTACTCATTTCCCTGGCATGATCTTGTGCACACAGAGCATGTCCCCCATTCCATATTGTTTCTAGTAAGAACAAGTCCAGCTCCTCTGATCTCTAGTCATATCCTGTCCCATCCATTTCTATTACCATCTGGATAGTTTTCCACTGGATCCTTCCAGTAGCTGTCACTTTCCTTGCATGGTCCCAGAACTGATCACAGCACTTGACATATGGCTTCAGCAAGTCCTGGTAGAACAAGACCAATATCTCATTCTTCCTTGAGATTTTCTCAAGGAGCTGTATCTTAGCATTTCATTTGTTGATGCGGTCTGGGGGTTATTAATACCCCTCAATGATTGTTCTGCTCTTTTCCATTAGTTCTACCACTATCTGATACTTCACACCAGCAATGTCATGGCCGAGGTGAAGTACTTTGCATTTGAGTTCACCGAATCTCAGTTGACACCTTTCTATCCATCTGGTCAGCCTTTCCAGATCCTCCTTAGACTCTTCCTCCCTCCTCATCCTCCACTGTTGCACCTGTCTCTATGCTGTCAGTGAAGATGTTAAACCTGTTTTCTAACCCTCAGATAAGTCTGAAACATGTACACTGAATAGTATTGGACTTAGAACTAGCTCCTATACTAGACACTATTTCTGACATCATCCCTCACAATACAACTGTCTGTGTCCTACCTTTCAATTATGCAGTAATCCATTTCTTCATTCATTTATTGTGCTGCTCCCAACTGCTACAGTTTTCATAGCAGCATCCTGTGTAAAACAGGGTCAAAAGCCTCAGTGTAGTCCAGGTAGATCATGTCTAACAGAAATATCTTCTTAAGTTCATCTTTAACCCAGTCATAAAGCTGGATTAGGTTTGACTGGCAGCTCATTTTTGGCTGTTGACCTATGCTGGCTTCTGTCCAGGAGATTATGGTTCTCTAGGAAAGCAACAAGTCTTACCTTAGGATTTTCCCTATGACTTGATCTGCTACTGCTGTTTGACTAAATGGTCTGCAGCTTTTCTGATTTCATTTGCTTCTTCATGTAGTATATGGTTGAATGGTAGGCACAGAAGGTTGTCGTGAGAAGAACAATGCCAAAAGTTTGGAAAGTGACTACTGGAATATCACAGGTGATATCCTAGGTGTAGTGTGTTGTCTCAGGCACATCTGACGGTGAAGAAACTAGGAACATCCTTTGGCTGATCAAACAAAGGTGTAATAATGGAGAATACATTGAAGAGTCTACCAAAGGACCTTGAAAGACAGAAAAACTGGACAGAATGGGGACAGTTGAGGTTCAGTGCAAACACTTAGGTGACAGCAACCCTGGAATAAAGTACAGGGTGTGGCAGTGGAACTAATAGCAACAGTACAGGAAAATTACCTGGGGGAGCTGATTACACCTTAACTGCACCACCAGGGCCAGACTGTAGTGGCAGCAGCAAACAGAACTCCTTTTTTCCCAAAAAAATAATTTTATTGAACTTTTGATTCCATACAAGTACAGTTAAACAGAATGCTGTGATAGTAGAGTCCAGAAACAAATAGATAATGCTTCCACTCTACAGGCCCTTTGTCAGACAACACAGTGAGTACTGCATGCCACTCTGGAGACTATATACAGAAAATAATATCAGACTACTAGAAGAAATAATAGGAAAGCTATCAGAAGGGTTCATAGGATGGAAGAGAAGGAATATAACTTTAGGCAAAAGGATATAGGGCCCTTCTCACTTTAGACCAATAGAGATAGGAGGCAGAGGGAATATATGATATTGGTACAGAAGATTATGCCAGGGAGATATAAAGGGTTTATTTGAGCAGGAAAGACAGAGATGGTTGGAGAGGGTCCTGTCATTAGACTGTAAGGACTAATTGCTCCCTGCATCTCTGAAAGGAATTTTTTTCATAGAGCAGCTTGTGAATACATGGAATGCTTTGCCAGAGTTGATGATAGAGATGAAATCCACAGAGGCATTCAAGATGACATGAGACAGATGGAAAAAGGTTAAGGGGAAAGGAAGGAAGGAAGGAAATTTAGAACTCTAAATACAACTAAAAGGGTAGACTAGACAGACTTATCGCCTCCTGATTTCATGTAAATTAAAGGTTATCACACTTGGTCTCCTCCAGCCCTTAGGAACATATTTAAGAACAGCTTTAACAATTGTGGGGGCCCAGTATGAACCCATAGTATGGCTTCCCCAACCCATTGGCCCTATACACTTAAGAGGATTTCAGATTAAGTATTTTAGGAATGCATACTATCACACTGTATTAAAAGGAAATCAATACCAGCAATGGTTTACAATACCCTCAACTGTGTTTTGAGAATTGTAGCTTGAGAAAAACTGTTACACAAAACTCTCAGAAAATGTTTGGTTATTTGAGAAAAAAGGTATGTCTAATGCAGTCTTTAATATAGTCCCATTAGTAATGGTGCTGGCACCTCCCTTAACCCCTGCTCCTGTCCTTTCTTTGAAAGGGTAATGAAGGGATCACGGGGACCCTAGCCTACTTTACAAACTGAGCAAACGATAACTCTAAGAAGGAGCAAATACAATAAAACGTTGTTGTTTATTGTTACATGGCTGCTCTTTTCTCTCAAGGAAGGCAACGGGCATGTGGTTGCAGCATCCCTGAAGATGTCCTCAAAGTTCTTTCAAGTTATGCTATGTAAGGATAAGGGACAGGTGAAACTTTGCCATAATATCTATATTTATTAACTTATATTTTGACATAAAACATGTTAAAACAAAACTTTACTAACTTATAAGGATTATTTTTACCTTGTTTTTACCTTGGTTTTTGTTCTGCAAACTGTTATAATTACTGACAAACAAGTCAGCACTGGTAGTCAGTAATTTTATATTTGCTTTTTAGGTGCTTTTTGCCCACATGTCTGCTGACCATCAAGCCTCCTTCAGTCAGATTCAGCTCATACATCCCCAGTTGTCTTGTATCCCCTTGCTGTATAAACACAGATTTAGCACAGTTTAAAAACATGAGAAGAATAATGTATAGGTCAATTGTTTTGCTATATTCATATCTCCTGACTGAACCATAACACAATCATAATTTCATGCAATCCTCTGCTGTTAACTTTAGCTAAAGTGAAATTGTTTTATTACAGTGTGTGAGCACCCAGTTTAATAACTTGGTCATGTTATGCAAATTGTAACATCAACAACTTCTATTGTACTGTATATCATTTTTGATTTCATATTATGAAAACATTTAATAAAAAAAATTTTGAGAAAAAAAGACATGAGAAGAATATGAAAACTCCCTACAGACAATGACTGAACCCTTTACAATGTGGGCCACCTTATTCACTCAGTCTGCCCTGTGATATGTAGCCCTTATTCAGTTGTCAGTGATAATAGAGATAATTATTCAAGATGAAAATACAACAAAGACACAGCACTATAAAAGCAGAAATACCAAGTATTGAAATCAGCCCCCAGGAAAGCATTCTTATTTCATAAACATGCAGGCTGCTTATTTTGATAGATAATTTTACATCACCAGTCCTTAAAGCATAACAACATTGACTCCAAAACTCAAAATATGATATTTTACATCATCCACAATGCCTTTTAGTTTCCATTGTAACTTGGCAATATGGTAAAATATCAGGATTGGTAAACACACAAATACTAGCAGAAGGGCACACTTTGTCTTTATACTGTACATTACCTTTATATATTATGGTTTCTTGAAAGAATCAGTATTTACATCTCCCTGAACCAGCAAGGAGGGCTGCTCACTCTTCCTTCTCTGTCTAACAGGTGTTTCCTTGTATCTGATGATTAGGAAAAGAAAAGAATCTGACAACTATGCCATAACACTGGCTAGGTCCAGTGTTCTCACTTCTCACCCCGTTGTCTTACCTAAAAACAAACGCTGCATTATGCAGGACTGACAATTATATGTGGCCTATATATCTATAATGGTAAAAAAGCTCCTTTTCTGCAACCTTAGCCCAAGACACGATTATTAAAAATGTAAAATTATGACACCAATATGTACTCAATAAAAGCTGATTCCAGTCACTGTTAGTTGTTTTGTTATCTGGCATGCTGACTTATTTCTTTTACTTTCTTATCCTTGTTCTACTTGCTGACTAAATGTCTTCCACACCCTGACTCATGCACTAATCCTGTATTTGACTTGTTCATAATTGTATACCTTACTGTTACTACTGCCCAGCAATGCAGTAGTATCCATTGGTTTCCATTCCTTTTCTTCCTGCACCTCACTCAGTCTTCCATAGTTGTAATAACACCTGCATTTGGTACAACCATTCATCACAGATATTTTACTTTTGTTTTCGAGACATTCACACCTTTTATTAGGTGAAGTCTATCACCATCTGAGAGAATTCTGTCCAGTGTGTTCCAGTATTAATTGAGGAAATCACTGTGCACTCCAGAAATGTACATATAGGTAAGCAACAATGCTATCAGCTAAAGGCCAGGCTTGCCACAGAAGGCAAAAGGGAAGAGACATACTGACTCAGATTATAGTATTTGTTCTTTCCATTATTCACCTCCCGCTGCTGCAACCTCTTATTTATTACAGCATAATAACCAGGTAATTTCCGCTGATCCAGAAGTCCTTTCATAGGAATTACACAAAGGAAAATAAGTAGTCATACAATCAGCAAAACGAGTAAGTATACTATAAAAGTTATGTATAACATAATATTACTGCAACACTACTGTTAGCCATGCATTGGCTACTATTTTGAGCATTATGCTAACACATACTAAAACTGTATACAGTACACACAGTCCCAGCATAGTCAGGCCCATACTGAATTGAAGTCACTCAACTTTCAGCTTTGTATAGTTAGAATATCAGTTTGAGCAAGCAATTCTAAGGTCTACAGTTAATAATGATAATGGCTATACTTCTGCAGTTACCTTAAAATAGCACTTTTTTAAGTTTGCTATTAAATAGACTAAACTTTCAGGTGTTTCCATCACCGTATACCAAGATATTACAAGCATATTTATATTTTTATATGCATATTTATATTTTTAAACTTTTATTTGTAGACAGTTATGAAATATTTACTACCAGCCTGGCAGCACTGAACAGCCCATGGTTCTTCTATGTGTACATGAAGCCAGTTTTGTTCCTCTGTTAACAAATAAGCACTCATTCATAAGTGCTGATGTTATACACTTACTTGTATCGGATGGCTAAGGTGAGGCACAAGTCTGTAGCCAAAAATCCATTAATATCTGCTGACACATGTATAAATCTAGGGGTTAAAGCAGAACAGAGGCTATATATCATGTCAGTCATTAAAAAATAAAGTCTCAAATGAGAAAAACTTGGAAATCTATGTTTAATTACTGTTGTACTGCAAAAGAACTGCATTAAGCAACAATGCTTAGGTAGCAGCCCCTATCATGTATCCTAAACTGTATGTCAGTAAGGCATTAAGGACTGCTTGCTGTCTGCCATTCTGTACTGACATTTCATGTAATTGGGTGCAATTTAGCAGATGAGGTGGGGAATCACTACCATTATTGTGTTTAACACATACCTTGTTCCATCTGTTAAACTGCGTACAGTTAAGTCAAGCTTCCGTAAGGCATGAGGGTGTCATTAAAACATTTCACCAAATGTTTCAACAGCTGTCATGATGCAGAAGTATGCCACTCATATAACTCATACATAGGTTAACCCTTGTTAAAACCATTTTTAACATAAATTTATTGACCTATGTATTATTTGGATTTCTAATACATAGGAGGCACAACCGCATGTAAATTAGTTCTGCTAAGCTCCTTTCTCTGCAGTTTGTAGCATTTCTACTGCTTGGAGTATGAAAAAACAAAATGACTATATATCTTTGCCTGACAAAACCAGTGTCTGCTCATTCTTACATACCCACAGGGCTACAACAACTGCAGAGATGTGGAATATTATTTACAGCAGCTCTTGTTAAAAAGTATGCTTCTTCTGTACATAATTTCAGCTTGCAGTTATAGAAATGAAAAAGCAATCAGAATAAATCAGCTTACCATTGTTATGCCATGCTAAGAAATAGGGAAGACAAGTTATGTCCACTTTGGCAAAAATGTAACAAAGTGTTTGCTATCTGATGACATAAAACTAATTAGACATCCATGTGTTTCACTTTCATTTCCTGCCAGGCATTTGTAAGCAACTTCCTGATTCAGAGTGAGACAAGTCACTCAAAAAAGTGAATGAATGAATTAATTAATGAATGAATGAGCATGTACAGCTGTGTATATTTGCTAAAATGTGGAGCAAAGTGAGCCTGAAGACATTCCATAACTTACTACACAGACAGACTGCCTTCCCTAGGACAATGAAAGAAGGGAAATGTAGTCCACTCTCGACTAAGAAAACTCAACTAGTCTGGAAGCAGATTACACAAATGAAAATGAATTATTCATTCCTGCATGTATTTCTTGTGACCAAGCCAAGTCATGTGATCTGCAGGCCATCTTGGAGACTCAGACAATTAAACATCAAGACCAGATGTGGCTGAATGTCCAGTAACAGCACAGGACCCCTTTTAGTATGGGGCCTTACTGAGCCATATTGATTCAGTTGGCTGCCCTTGCACAAACTGAGTTTTGGACATGCACATATAAATAAAGTGCAACAACACATGCTCAAATAAATGATGTGTTTAAATATTTTCTTACAAACTGCTTAGTTAACTGTAACTCATATCTGCCAGATGCATGCATAGCTGATACATGCTTTACAGTGAATACAATTTCAGCGGGGGAGTACAGCAGTTTAGTAGCTTTGTATGACATGATTGCTGCTTATGTGGTGGTAATTATTGTCCAAAAAGGAACATTTATACTGTGTCCCTGAGATGATAGATATTCCCTGAATGTTGGACAATGCATATCATATATTTTGCCCTAATTACTGGTCTATCATTCCTATGCAGGCTCACTGGCATTCTCTTTTTTGCCTTTTTACCTCTTCCACAAAACCTTGTCAGTAGCCCTGAGTATTATGCATGTTTATGCTGCCACTTTGCTTGCAGTCTCCTGATCATCTTTGCCCCTCCCCCATCTTAGTTTAATCCACACTTTTAATATCCTATGTCGTCATCTTTGTTTTGACTTGGTATTCCTATGCTTCCACATCCCATCCTAAACCACAAAATAGCATGATTACTCTCACGGTAATCCATGACCACCCATGCCTTAACCAGGGCTACATCTCGAGATAGTTCCCTCCCTTCTGATACAGTCTTGCACCCACTGCATGAAACCTTCATGGCCCAAAGCCTCAATAATCTATTGCTCCTTCTCTGCCCTAAAGCTGGGAGTCTCCCAGTCTATACCTGGTAGTTTTAAATCCTTTACATATATTGCCCCTTTTCTCTTATTCTACTCCTTTATTCTCTCTTCGGTTTCTTATCTTCCTCCCTTGTTGTGCTTGAGGGGATGATATATCGTTTTGATTCACCAGCACTTTCCATCTACTTTAACTGCCTAAATACTTAACTTAGGTTCTGACCCTGCTAACTTCATTGACTCCTTAGTGGGGTAGTATTCCTTCTCCTCTATAACCTGACATTTGAATCCCTCATATGCATTGCTCTTCTACCTCTAGCTGTCACTTCTCTGTCATTCCTGAACAACTTTTTCCCAGGAATATCCATGTCCTGTCAGCTGTTGTCATGGGTCCATGCTTCTGAGGTACTGACAATAAATACCCTTTCCCCCTACATTACTGGTTGCAGCTACCCCATTCTCCTACCCCAGCTTCTTGTACTGCATAATTATAATACCCAGCCATCCTCTGAGTAATTTGTTCTGCAGCATTTTTTTCATTCTGTCCACTGCTTGAATGCTACTCCCCTGTGTTGCTTTTGTGACACTCCACCTCTCTTTTCATCTTAGTTTAAAGGTACCCTGAGGTGTGCCATTCTGGCTGAGCACTAAACACACAACCTTTGAACTTAAATGCCATCTGCCTCTCCTCTCCTCACTTCTTGCAGCATGACAGTATCCTTCCAACCCACAGACTCTCCTTTCCATTTCCACCATAACAGAACTCTTTACCATCTGCACTGTTACCTGTGGTGTGTTTGATCCCCTTCCTGTATGCATGCTCTCTCCACTGTCCTGTCTTTTTTACCTTCTGCTCCTCTCATTTTGCCGTCTCTCCCTCACCACTTTATTTTGTGTTCCTATCTTCTGAGCTGCCTTTTCCATGGCCACCATGAATGCTATGTCCCCTTTTCAGTTCTCACTGCAGTCTGCAGCAGTCCTTTCACCTTGGTTTCATTCACTCTATCCTTCTTTTTATGGTATAATCTCCCACTATCTCCTGTCACCTTATTTTGGCTTCACCAGTTGTCTGCACTCCTCTGATGACCCCTGTCCCTATCCTCCTGTTTTCTGCCTCCCTCTTTTTTCCAACCACATAATAGCATCCAGAAGACTCTTCCCCAGTCCCTCTCTGTTTGTTCTTACCTGACTAGCAGTCCACTATCATCTCTAGCTCCAAATTTTCAAAAGCAAACAAATAAATCTAAATATTAAAGCTATCAAGTTCTAAATAAGTATTTAACTCAAAAGTCTACTTATATCTTTCTATTCTAGTTAATGTGACTGTTATCTATTGACTTCTTAGTGGTGGAAATGGCTGTCTTCAATGTACTGCGCCTGCCTGATTTAGTTAAAAGGTTCATAGGTAATTACTAGGCTACTGACACCAGTGAGTCTTTTTAAGCCTAGCCATGCTTCCCAAAATGAGAAAAAAAACCTGCACCTTGTGGCTGTAAAGTAAATCCTTTAATCATTATACCACCCCCCCAAAATCTGATAGTAAAGTGCTGAGTTACTATCACCAACACAGTAAGAAAAGATTATGTTATACTATGCAGAGACACAGAACCTTCAGCAAGACAGAATATGGAATCTGTGTGATTACACTTATCAGCAGTTTGTTAGGGAATATTGTTCATTCATGTATTAATTTATTGCATTTTTTCATTTCTTTATTACATTTGTCCATTTATTTATTTATCCATTTATTTATTTCATGTATTTATTTATTGCATTTATTGATTAGGAATGTGTAGAACTTGTGTTCAGTGGAGGCAAAAAGATTTAAGTTCTCATCCATAGTCATAAAAAGCATATCAGTAATATACAGCAGTTAATACAATAGGTTCAGTAAGAAATGTACAGCAGAAAAAGAAAACTGGCAACATATAATTACACCATATGGTGCATAATGTCAGTTATATATAATATATACATATGCTTTACACATCATGTCTGAGTGAGAAGAAACCGAAAAACAGAGGAAGTGAGGGAAAAGGAGAAACTGTAATTAGCAGGGAGTAATGATACAGGGAAAGGATAGCTATAAGGGATGGGTGAAGGTAGAACATAAGCTATATAGGTATACTGAGGTAAGATGGGCATAGGCAGAGAAAGATATTGCTGAAAGATAGTGATATAATAGTAATGTTAATATCTAATTGTATGTAAAACCATAGCTACAAATGCAGGTATCTTTAAGGACCAGGTTGAAAGTAATTTTGCCTAAGCAATTTTTTTTTTTTTAAGGACAATGGCAGCTTATTCCATTTGCTAACAGTGAATATTGTAAAAGACTGGGTCTGCTATGGAATTACAATATTGCTAGGTTGTAGATGAGATATTTAAGATTCAGAGTGAGAATGTGTCAGTTGAACATGTAGAAGCAATTAAAATGTTGTGAAACTGTATTTTATTTAGATGGATCACTTCTATATGTTGCTTAAAATCAAGATAGTTCAGATACCAGACAGCAAAATGTCGAATGGAGCAGAGATATTCAAACATAAACTTATCAAATTGTTTGGAGGCTTCTTCACTTTTTAATGACAGTGGTGACTATAGGTATAAAACAGCTGAATCCTGGAGAAAGCTCAGGAGAAGATACATTCTTAAAGTACAAATGTGGGAAGAATCAGTCATAAATAATATGGCTCCTACTGGTGTGTGTGTGTGTGTGTGTGTGTGTGTGTGTGTGTGTGTGTGTGTGTGTGTGTGTGTGTGTGTGTGTGTGTGTATGCAAGTATAAGTATCTACTGGAAGAAGTAAATATGGCAATATTACAGTAATTGCTGGCAGATAAAAAATATGCAAGACAAAACAGAGAAACAGATCCATAGTGTTATATATATTAACTAAAAGATATCTCTTCATCTGACATTGAATATGTACTTTAAATGTAATAAATTAACCTAAAACCAAACTCTGCACAAGACACTAGAAATGTATTTTAAGGGAATGTCCCAAGTTGTAACTTTCAAAGCCTCGAAATAAAGCCAGAACATTACATAAACACAAACTTCAAATGTAGTTAAAGGACAAGTATACCCAAGGACAAAATTTCCTCTCTGCAGAATGACCCCTATATTTCCATGCAGAAAAAGCATGATGTAGCAGTTTCTTATGAGGTATTTCTGTCCAAGTCAGCTTCTTCTGTTTACACCATGTGGGGCTGAATGAAATCTCAAGATGTTTCTTTACAGGTTTCATAGGTTCATAGGTTAGAACTAGGCTACCTGCCCTTGCGAGCCATTTTAAGTCTAGCCAATTATCCCTTGTGAGACTCAAACTCTGCACCTTGTGTTTATAAGGCAAACACCTTAACCATTAGGCCACCCTCTCCCATCATTTCACCTATCACATTTGAAAGTTTCTAACTAAAGAAAATATGCATAACAAAATACCTGGAACTCTTTTTTATTCTACATGACTCATAATTATTCAAGCTCAAAAATTATTAAAGCTCACAATTCATAGCTCTTTTATGGTGTACTGCTATCTACAACTTAAAAATAGCTTTATTAATTAATTGGACTTCGCAAGTCAGAAAATATGACACTCTGGCTCAGAGGAGAAAGCTGGGAGGAAAATAGAACCTGAATCGCAAAAACGTACTATTTTTAAAATGATTATGTTGTCTCAGCAATTTCTTAACCCTTCTTCAAGACTTTTTTTCTTTTTAGAGATTGCATAACACATATATAGGGAACAAATATGAAACAGTCATTTTGAAGTAGTAACTGTCCCTAGTACTAAGGATCGTCAAACTTAACATAATTTCTTACTGCTTCCATTAGAAGTCAATGGAGCTATGATATTACAGAAAATACTATGGTGACTTAATCTCATCAAATGTTCCCTCACAGTGTGTCACAGGAAAAAACAGTTTTCAAAGAAAATAAGATCACATCAAAATGTTTGCCCAATGGTGGCATTCAGGGTTAAAAAAAAATCAATAAACAAAAATTAGTAGAAAGTAGTTGTTGTGAAGATGGCAATATTTTGAGAACTTCATGAGAAAACAAAAATATATTTTTTCAGTTTATACCTTTACTAGTCCTTCAACAATTGAGTGTGCCATAGCTCTCTCCATGCCGGACAACAGCAGCTTTTAGGGCATTCTAAACCAAGATCTGAACTCCTCAATCCTCATGTATTCAGCAGAAAATAGTAAACGTTTTGTCTGCCTTGCATTCTGCCCAAATTTTATTATGAAAGCTGACATACAAAAGGATGACAAATCACATGGTTAGGGAACACAAAGCTGAGTAATAAGCATTTTAGACAGGCTAATCCTCTAAAGACAATCACCTCCAAGGCTGCAGCATTAAAGAATGATGTTCTCACTTGTTTGTTTTATTTATGCCAAAGTTTGGTATCTCCGATATCTGCAAGCCATTTTCTAAGTGTGTCTGCACTTTACAGGTTCTTTTTAATGCCTTAATTAATTTTAGTTGCTAAAATAGATATAATCATACAGACATAAAATCTAACAGTAGCCCAGCTTCAGATAAGTGCATGAACCAGTGTTTTCAAGAACAGCAGTGAAAGAGACATGCATGAAAGTAACAAATGGAAGGAATCTCCAGTAATGATTACAGTGATTCCTACATTGTCATATCTGTGGAATGAAACTTTATATTCAGAACAACAGTCCATTTCACTTCTAAAATTCAAGCTTGAAAAAGGTTGCCCATGGTAATTGTCATGGACCTACCTATATTTATAATTCATAAGTGAAAGCCAGATTATTTTAAATATTGTTATACTTGATCTATACATCTAAGAGTTGATATGAGTTGGATGATCTGTGTAATCTTTTTTTAGGTTTGGTACTTTGGTAACATTTACTGGTACAATATGTTGTTTCATGGATGTGACTTAATAATATAAATCCAATATGTTTGTGAAATTTATTAAAGTTAACTCACAAGTTTATTTATATTTATGTTTATAGTAAAGAAATTTCATTGAGGGCCTCATTTTGAAAGTGGCATCAGACATGATATTCTTGTGCCTTATGTTTGTTATTCATTATCCATAACTTACTACATCATAAAAATTAACTATTATATGCATTTTGTATTGTGAATGCCATTTTTCTGTACATTAAAATGTTAAAAGTCAACAGCACAAACACCATAACTGTTTGTTTTTTTTTTGTCATGGACAGTGGTAGATTATAACAGGGTGATTTAGAAAGCCATCCATCGGCCACAGCTGATTTCCCCATATACTGCCTGTCTAGCTGAAATGAAATATTTTTATTTTACTTTTATATGGATATTCAACAGAAAGTACACAACTCTGTTCTAAGTATGCTAATACACATCTCAATATTTCCAGCAGGAAATTCAGTTACAAGATGTTTGGCATCTAATTATTCCAGCAACAAAAAGTCTGTTTATGATTATACCCTTTAGATTGGTCTGCTGAACACATTCCACTCAATGGATGACAACTTCAATTAAAAGTGGAATGCTGCCAAAATGCAGTTAGATGGAAGATTTATTTTCATGTCTGTACAAATTTACAAAAACACAAATTATTTTACACAAAATTCAATCGGCACAAGCATCCACACACAATTAAATTCCTTTTAGTTATTAAACAGAGTACTTTAGTCTTTGAACAATTTTTGATGAGGCTGTACAGAGCACAGTTTTAGTAATTTATAAAAAAACATATTTCTTGGCATCAGTACCTTTTTAAAAATGTTCTGTTTCGCAGATGTGTTAGTTGTTTTTTAGGTGCACTTGTAGTATAGGTCATAGTTTAAGCTACCTGCATTGCATTGATGTGTGGCATTTTGTTGATCATTGTCTCATTGCAATTCTTTCAGCTGAACTCGAATGTTTGAATTGTTGGATAACTGCACTGTCACTGCATTACATTATATTGAACTGTGTGATGAAATAACTATGTGATCTTTTGTTTGCTTGTCGGGTTTAGCATAATGGCTGCTGTACACCAACACATTGGCACTATGGTTTTAATTCAAAAATTGGAGTCACCATTGGATACTATGATGGGTAAAATGGAATTTGGAGTGATATGTCTATTTAAGGTGTTATACATTGAGTATGTCAAATGTGATTCCACATTCTGATCAACTCCTGCTATGGATTTGGTTGCATTGTCATTGATGGGGACATTTTGACACCTTGCCTAGTTTTCCTTACTTTGCCATTAATGTATGTTTTTTAATACTGAGAATGAGACAAGCCAGACTTCTGTCTGAGGGGATTTTTTGTTGGGGGGAGATAGTACACAAGGCCCAAGTCAAGATAATCCTTCAGTTATGTCTGATGGACTAGGATAAGCCTTGTGTTTCCAAATCATGTGTTTAACTATTATTCCTGTTTCATAAAATTGTTCCACGGAAAGCACAACAGATAAGACTCCTCCTGAAGGCATACGATCTGCTTCCCACTACACTACACTCCCACCCCAATTCCCTGACCACAACTCATGCCATTTATAGGACTTGTTCTCCACCGAGCACTCCACCCACCCACGGCTCTTAAAGGCATACACAGTATATAGACATAGCCTGGGCATAATAATACACACACAACACCTTTACCATCAATCTACATTTAAGCACTCTAACTTTCTGTCCTCAGTTATATTTACTAACTGACCCCAGTAATCACAACATACTGCATCCTTATTGTTCACCTTACAACTTACCATATGCCATTCAATCCTACACACATTTATCCCACTGTCTTCTCCACCTCTAATCATTCAAATCAACCCACTCCACCACTAATCATTTCTAATATACACGACTCACCCAATCTTTATTTCAAATTCAGATTACTGAACCCTCACATCTACCACACCAGTATACACCATCTCTTAAACTTAAACCAAAACAAGCTTACTAAATGTACCCATTTTTGTCTCTTTCTCTTACCAATATCTGGGTATATTCACCCACAACCCTGGCCCTTCCTCTCATCCTGACTCCCAAGTAGTGTCAATATTCAATGCTTGAATATTAATGTTTGCAAATATCAATACAAATTTTGTTATACTAACTACTATGCTATATATTCACTGAAACTGCATTATAAAATTGGTTATTGTAAACATTGGTTGCATTAAATATAATATCTTGGAGCTTTGTCTCCAGGCCTCTGCTGAAAAAAGTGCACCTGTACCCAGTCAGACTTTCTTAGCTAACAAATGTCAATACATAAATAAATATGATAATTCATCTAACCTATGGGAAACAGCAATATTTGAAAGAGGTTGTTCACTTTTCTGAAACACAAGTGTTTAAGTCAGAGAAAATTAAACTATTTTAGAGATTATGCTTGCCCATTCAAAATTCATTGACCTATGGAGAAATAGAGAAAGAAGCAAAAACAAGCATTTGCCTTTTCTCAGTGTGATGCTAAGAGCAAAGGGATAATACACACCCCTCTCACGTGAAACACTAATTTTAGTCAAATATACATTTATGGTCTTCTGAGCTCTACTTTGTGCTGTGAAAATGTTTACAGTTTGTTTGGAGATCCATATTTGCATTTGTCAGTATCTTTTTTGTTTTTGTTTTTTTTTTTCACTTAAATCTTCTATGGAATTCTTGCTATCATATTCTGCTGTGGAATATATGGCCCACTTCTGTTTTTCATAACTTGTAATAACAGGATAATTTAATTACAGTTCTTGGCAAGCACATTTTATATCTCACTTGCCCAATACCTAGTAATTCCCATAGTTTACCACCACAATATTCCTGAGGCAATAGTTTTAATTTCAGTACTATTTTAATCATTTCAAAGCAGTATTCTAATTTGCATAAATTAATTTAACTTTTCTTTATTATTTTTAATTTTATTGTGTTTTTATGGGAAAACTATTTCAGTTTAATTTGAAACTATATTCCTTGGTACTGACAGCCTTTTAGTAAATTGATAATAGCCATTATTGTGTGGATGCTGTTTTGGGGGAATTTAAAAAATGTCATCATGTTAGGTTTGAGTGTTCAACAAGCATTCACAGACTAGTGTCTCAAAACTGGGGACTCAAGCATGTTGTAGCCTTGGTAGGCTTCCACTGGCCTTGTGCACAAATTTGAGTATGAATTCAGGTAAGCAACTGAAGCAGCTTACCTGAACACTATTCAAGTTTGAGTGAGATAAGTCCGGCACCTATGGTAAAGGAGGGTATGGAAGTATAGATTAGGGCAATGGTCAGGAAGGGGGTTTATTGTTTAGATTGCAGGTGAGGGGATTTTAGGTTTAGGGAGAGGGAAAGGAGTTTTAGGGTTAAAAAGCAAGAAAGAAATTAAAGTTGTAGGAAACAGAAAGGGAGATTTCAGGTTAGGGAGCTGGAGAGGGTTTAGGTTTACAGAAAGGGAAGGGAGTTTTAAGGTAAGAATTGGGGATTTGGTAGGGATATACAGTTTTGTAGACTAGAGTGCTGGGAGGACTAAGTATTTACAGGAGATCAAGTTAGTGTAACTTAGTGCACACCCATTTTCGGGCAAGTGGCAGCAAGCAGGTTTGTTGCGAGCAAACAGCATGAGCACTTGTAGATCCATAATGTTTTCAATAATTCACCTTTTACATTATCTTTTTTCTATACCTGTTTGAGACAGAGAAATAAGAATATGATCACTCAGATAGACAGCTCTGCCTTAGCCTTTATCAAAAATGTTCAGTAAGACATTAAAAACTAAGTTTAAATAAAATACGTTTTATATATTATGAAAAGTAAAACTTTTAGTTGTTGAAGATGATGAAAGAATATGATGAATATAATCCAAAGACAAACATATACATACATACATTTTTGTTATTTATATATATATATATATATATATATATATATATATATATATATCCCTAAAACTGGGTTCAGTGAAACTCTTGGATGGGCTTTACCACTGGTTGTATTTCTGGGGGAGAGTGGGCAAGTAGCTGTTTTTCAACAACAAAACAGGACTATCAAATTGTGTTGAACATTCTCATATTGACCAAAATAATATACAACATTTTAAGCTGCAGCAATATAGTATATATTCACACACACATTTATAGATAGATAAATAGATAGATAGTAGATAGATAGATAGATAGATAGATAGATAGATAGATAGATAGATAGAAAATGTACCTGTTAGTAGATCAAATGTAAAACATGAATGGCAAATATAGATGGCAGAAGTGCAAGAATGAAAAATGCCAAAAATTGTTTTGTTATTCAAGATGCATATGCATGTGAAATTGTGGTCAGATGTTGTATTATACTTGGGTACTGTTATGTGTGAAGAGTGTATATCTGTCTTCCTGTCTTGTTAAGTAATACTGTTAGGGAACATATGATTTGTAACATAATGTGCAGCATTGGGGTTAGGGGTAGAGTTAGGGAGGCAATATACAAGTAAGGTGATGCAGGGGGATAAAATCCCTCTGCCCTACCATTACTTACATGTACTAACCCTAACCTTACCCCTATTCTAAACCCCAGCCCTCTATACTATGTTGCAAAACACCCTTTCCCTAACAGTGCCACTATGCAGATGAATATTATTCAAGTTATAGCAGTCAGTATGTGTGTATTTTAGTTTGGTTTCTATTGCATTCTGTCTTTAATTAACATGGTTCTGTGTTCAGGTGTAACTTTGTCAGACAACCTTATAGATAAATAGATAAATATGCATACAGATACAGACACACACACACACACACACACATACATATATATATATATATATATATATATATATATATATATGTGTGTGTGTGTATTTGTATATGTATAAACAGACACACACACACACACACACACACACACACACATATATGTCTGTGTGTGTGTGTGCGTGTGTGTGTGTGTGTGTGTGTGTGTGTGTGTGTGTGTGTGTGTGTGTGTGTGTGTGTGTGTGTGTGTGTGTGTGTATGTATTTGCATATGTATAAACAAAAACACACATACACACACACACACAAACACATACAAATTAGAGAGCGGAAGATTAAACAGTAAGAAGTAATGGTAGATAGAAACACTTAAATATTTGCTCTTGTAGTGGCTCACAGCAGAGTAAAAGTGTGATGTTGTCTGCCTGACCCTGTCTGCCTGGCCAAAACAGAGTAAAAGAGCTTATCAGTGGAAATTAAGGTAGCAGTGAGTCTTCTTGTGAAAAATCAAAAAAATTCAGTGGCTTAGAAAAAGAGTCTCAGAGAAAGTCTGTGACAGGAAAGAAAGAAAGAAAGATACAGAGAAAGAGATGTGCTGTTTGAGGAAGGTAAATGCCATTTGTTCCCTTGGATCAGTAGTACTGTACTTTGTGAAAGTGGCTAAAATGTATGTATCACAGACTGAGAAAAAGTGGCCTTTGTGGCCATGTTCCTTAGAATTTATGAGTTGATATCCATCGGGCTTTTGCTGTAAGTGTGTGGTTGGATGTTCTTGAGCCTCAGGGTTGGTGACCACAATTCCTGTATCCCTTCTCTATTGTCCTGGCAGAAGTTCTTTTAGTGGTCCAATCAATGTCTCAAGCTCTATTTGATGTATTTTAGAGCTCAAAGAATTGGACCACAAGAACATCTACTTGGACGATAAAGAAGGGATGCAGGGATTGTGGTCAACAACCCTATAGCGTAAGGATATCTATATGCAAATTCACAGTAGGAGCTCCCTGAATCTAGACTAAAACCAGTCTATTCCATTTTTGCTAAAATATACTCAAAATAATATACAATGCTGTCTCTTGATGTTACCTTTCTTTCCCTTTCTTCTTGCCTTTTCCCTGTCAATGTTATCTGAAATGGAAAGGGCATGAACCCTTCCCTAGTATAACTTCAATTTTATCAGCATAACTTCAAGAGATAGCATTGTATATTATTTTGAGCTTATTTTAAGCTTGACTGGAATAGACTGGTTTTAGTCTAGTTCCAAGAAAAAAAAATACCCATTAAAACCAATTTATAGTGCCGAGTAATCCCACTGTTCAGCATTTTTGTCTTTCTTATTTTAAATCTGCTTCATTGGAGTTAAATGGTGGAGTGTTTTTTTTTTTTTTTTTTGTACAGCAGTTCAGGACTTCATCCAAATCTGGTATTGCCAGTTAAATCCATTCATGCAACTTAGGTGAAATTCAAAGCAGCAGTCCCTGTTTGGAGGATAACATCCATTCACGCAACTTAGGTGAAATTCAAAGCAGCAGTCCCTGTTTGGAGGATATTCGTAAGCTAACTGGCTACCTAAGCATGACATTCCACTCTACAACTTGGACAGATTACCTGCAATTACAATCAATTAATGACACTGCACATTTGCAGACCCAACCCCTTTGAAGAAACTACGTATAAATAAATAAATATGCATGTTGTGCAGTCAAAACATTAATAGAGCTAAAAAAGTCATTACAAAATGAAAGCACTAATCTTTTTTGAAAATAAAGCTTTTTTTTAAAGATAGTTGGAGCTATTGTGTTACATTTGATGCACTCCAGGGGTAACATCATTTTAATTGTGGGAGGAAAACTACCTAGGACTATTCTTTGTACCTGCTGAAAAAACATTGAGAAAATGTGGTTTGATTTTTGCCAGATTTTTCAATGGCTCTCCATGTGGTTAGATTATGTCACATTTTTCAATGTTTTTGCAGGGGGAGCAAGCCCACCTGTATCCCCCCACACCTCCCTGCTGATTATATATACCAACTTTGAGGTCGCACAACAGTGGTGAAACTGCATAAACCCTCCCCTAGCATAACCTCAATTTTATCAGCATTTTTTGTTTAGATATTTTATCAGTTAAGATATTTTTCACTCTGTCTTTTTACTTTGATTTTATATTGTTTACATTATGTTAGGTACACCTATATACATTTACATAAAGTTTATCGACATTAGATAAAGATATTAAACAACATCACTCCCCCAAAAGCAAGTTAATTGCCTATTATCCAATTAGTTAGGGACTCCCAAATGTAACGTGCCTAGGAATAAACTTACATTCTACATACAATGAGATAATTAAATATAACTGAATTTGTAGGCAGTCAGACTGCTCCAGAGCAATAGGAGACACACCCATATGTACTGCGTTAAGCAATAAATACCATGAATGCATATAACACCAGCATTACAGTACTCTGCTGATAACAGTCAACACCCCACTGTCATAAATTGTATTACACAGACCCAGCAGCAACTATCTGGGGAGAGCTGTAATATAGTATGCACTTTAATTCTCTGGCATAGCAGGAAACCTTACATTTCTAGATTTTTATGTTTATCACATGGTCCAATTTATTTTTCTGCTTACTTAGTTATTTTTGTTGAATAACTTAGTCCCACTATGCCCAGTCTATTTTCAAGGGAGACCCAAGGAAGTAGTCATAATAACAAGATTTAAATTGGCCAGGACACTCAAGAATTTCTCGACCTATTTCAATAAGTGTGATTACATCTTTTATATCTAAATGAGCTAACACCAACTTAGCAGATGAGACCTAAGTTTAAAGTCTCATTTGAGGATTATCACCTTAGGAGAGCAGTACCACTCTTACGCTTGAGTAGAGTATTAGTACTGGAGCATGAATCAACACTACCATTATGTTTGTATAAAATATTAGTACTAGAGCATGAATCAACACCACCCTTATGTTTGTATAAAATATTAACACTGGAACATGAATTAACACCACCCTTATGCATGTATAAAGTACATGAATCAACATCACTCTTATGATTGTACAGAGTATTAGTACTGGAACGTGAATCAACACCACCTTTATGTTTGTATAAAATATTAGTACTAGAGCATGAATCAATGCCACCCTTATGTTTGTATAAAATATTATCACTGGAACATGAATCAACACTACCATTATGCTTGTACAAAGCATAAGTACTAGAGCATGAATCAACATCACCCTTATGATTGTACAGAGTATTAGTACTGGAATGTGAATCAACACCACCCTTATGTTTGTATAAAATATTAGTACTAGAGCATGAATCAACACCACCCTTATGCTTGTATAGAATATTAGTACTACAGCATGAATCAACACCACCCTTATGCTTGTATAGAATATTAGTGCTGGAACACAAATCAACACCACCCTTGTGCTTGACTAGGGTACCATTACTGGAACATAAAGTAGGTAATGTAGGATAGATGTTTGCTGCATCAAAGGTAAGTGTGTTACCTGTTGAGCTACTGACACTGTTAGGATTTGCTTCCCTGTAACAAGCCATATAAATCAAACTGCAACCAAGCAAAACATTACAAGAGCACAGCAGGTGATTCTTTGAAACTCTTGTAAATGCAACTGGTTATTCTAGATGGGAGAGTAATGGAGTAGGCGCCTACTTCACAGAAATGATAGTCAAGCTAGCCTATAAACATAGGTTCATAGGTTCATAAGTTGATACTAGGCTATCTGCCCTAGGGCATTTATAAGCCTAGCCAGAGTGTGTTTGGCTTTCGCCACCCTTTTAGATTAGTTGACTGTGCCTCTGTATAGTAGGTCACAGAAGATAGCCCTTTTAAGGTTAGTTTACTGTGCCTCTGTCTAGTAGGAACACAGAAGAGATCCCAGGGGTAAACCTACGATCTCCCATCCACTCGTCAAGATTTCTCTTGAAGAGGGTCATTGAGGGGATCTGCCTAACATGGATTGGGATTTTGTTCCAGAGTGAGGGGAGCCTCTGGGATATGAATCTGTCCCTCCAGCATGTCCTATTTATTTCTGTGCTGAGGTTTAAGTCCCTGGAGCGTGTAGATCTAAGGGATTTGGATTTCCTGAGGTGAAGCATGTCCATTAATTCTGGTTTGGACATGGCTTTATACGTCAGGCACAGATCGCCTCTGAGTAGGCGGTAAACAACTGAGTAGAGCTGATGTTTCTTTAGCCTAACTGCATAGGGCATCTGTTTGAGTCTCTTGATCCTCTTGGTGAGGTACTTTTGGGATCTTTCCAGTTGCTGCAGGTGTCGGGTAAGGTACATCCCAAATGGGGCATTGTATTCACTTATGGGCCTGATGAGTGATGAGTAGAGGGGCACAATGGCCTCTCTTGTTCTAGATATGAACCCTTTCATGATAAGGTGGGCTATATAGAAGGTCTTTCTAACCACTTTGGCAACGTGATTGCCAAAGGAGAGATTGCTATCTGCTTGGGTCCCCAAATCCCTAATTACTTCTTCCGTACTTAATGGATTACCACCTATGTGGTAATTTGTGGGCACTTTGTTTTTCCCAAAGGGGATGACTATGCACTTTTTGGCATTTAGCTTTAGGCCATGGCTCTGGCACCAGTTATCCGTCTCTGTGAGACCCTTTTGGAGGATGCTTGTGTCAGTCGGCGAGTCGATTATGGCACCCAGTTTGCAGTCATCTGCGAACTTGGTCAGCCATAGTCCTCCCATGTTAGCCTGTACCTCACAGAAATATATACCGAGCAAGAGAGGTCCCAGGACTGAGCCTTGTGGGATGCCACTTGTAACTGGTTTAAAGTCTGACATGGCACCTGCAATTCTGACCATGTGGGATCTATCCCTGAGCCAGTTTGCAACCCATCTTGTGACATAGGGGTTGATATTTAAGCTGGTGAGCTTATTTATGATGCCCGAGTGGGGTATTGTGTCAAAGGCTTTTGCGAGGTCCAGGTAGGCTGTGTGGACTACCTTCCCTTCATCTATGGCCTTGGTGACTGTTTCAAAGAAGTCGACCAGGTTCAAGAGGCAAGATCTGCCCTTAACAAAGCCAGATTGGGTAGGATCCAGTGTTTGGAGGTTCCCAATGTCTTTGTTTATGAGTTCCATGATGATATGCTCCATAGCTTTGCAGACCAGGCTAGTCAGGCTTATAGGGCGATAGTTTCCGGGGTCCGTTGTGGCACCACCTTTGTGGAGTGGGACCACTGTTGCTGTACGCCATTCCTTGAGTACATATCCTGTAGTAAGGCTGAGATTGAACAGTGACTTTATGTGAGGGTTCAGTTCTTCTTGGAGCTCATGTAAGATGCAGCCTGGGACACCTTCCGGTCCCATTGATGCTGTGTTTTTTGCTTTAGAGAGGGCAGCTCTCACCTGTGCATCTGTGATGTCAGGGAGGCTGCACTCTGTTGGGATAGACATCTTCTCTTTTGGGGTGAGAAGTTTGCACTGAACCTGTCTGCCAGGATGTTGGCAATGTCTGTGGGTTCAGTGTATTTTTTGTCATTTTGCACTAACTCAGAGCATATCTGGGAGTTGCCACCCAGGTTCCCGACATAACTAAAGGAGGCCATGTGATTATCTTTAGCGTCTTGTGCAATTTTTCATTCGAAGCTGGCCTTAGATAATTTTATGAGGGATCATAGTTTCTTGCTAGTACTGATCAGAGATGCCTTCCCTTTTTGGGATTTTGTTCTATCATGTAGTAGCTTCCTCCTTCTGTTGTATAGCTTATTTATGGCTGGGGTCCACCAGACAGGTCTCCTGCCTTTGGAGGAGTGAGTCTTGGTTTTATTTGGGATAGCATGATCCATGCATTCCTGTAGGTGTCCATAGAATGTGTTTGTAAAGGATTCTGCGGTTTGGGCATTATTTTCCACTGGCCCAGGGGCTTTGAAGGATTCCACCTCAGTTTTGAGAAGTGTGAAGTTTGCTTTTGAGAAGTTCTTCACCGTGGTTTCCTTGGCTGGGGGTGGGGACGGGATATGAATGTCCAGTGAGATTAATTTATGGTCAGATCTTACCAATGAGGGGTATACCTCTGGTATGGAACATAGAGTCCCCATGTTGGTGATGATCAGGTCCAATATGTTTTCCCTCTTGTGGGAGTGGTGACCAGTTGTTCCATAGCATTTGAGTTTATAAATTCTAGGAACCATTGGGCGAGGGTGTTGGGGCTTGAGTAGTGCTCCCAGTCTATGTTTGGGTAGTTGAAGTCACCCAATATGATGGTGTTTGGAGAGACCTTCATATTCTCCAGTATTCTCAGGAAAGCTGAGTGGGGTTCCTGAGTTTGGGAGGGTGGTCTGTAGCAGGCTACAAACTGAAAGGCAGTTTTGCCCACTGTTAGTTGCACATGGATGGTCTCCGATGCTTCGTGCAGTGCCACTAACCTGGAGGTGTGGGTATCTTTGATGAATATGGATACCCCCCCTCCTTTTGTAGTTCGGTCCAAGTTTTGGGGCCGAAAAGTATGGTATGAGGTGTAACCTGGTAGTGCTGGGGTGCTCTCGGGAGCCTTGAACTAGGTTTCTGTTACTGCACAGATATCAATATTCTCCATACTGAGGAGAGCCTCGAGTGCGTGCATTTTGAGGTTTAGACTTCTGGCGTTAAGCAGCATTACCCTTAGTTTCTTTTTCCTTGTGTTGTCTATGGAGGTGGGTTTGTCTTTTGAGCCTTGCCTAAAAAAGGCACTATGGGGGTGGCAAAAGCCTTAGCCAATATTCGAAAGCCCAGGGGTGACAGGTGCAAGCCGTCCCTAGCGAAGCAACGTGGCTTGTCGAGCATGTGATCCCAGGCTGACAGACACTGGATCCCCTTTGAATGACACCAATACTTTAGCCAATTGTTAAAATTGATCATTTTGTCTTTATACTGTGGCATCATTTTTGGTGAGGGTAAGATGCTACTCAAGGTCAGAGTCATACCGGCCTTGGCTACATGATCAGAGAGCTCCTCAGAGCATCAATATTTCCATCCAAAACACCAGAAACATGAGTTTCAAAATGTATCTAACTTATCAGTACACTTTGCTAGCTTAAATGAATCTGTTTGTATGTTTGTTTGTAATGTGAATGTGGGAAGGTAACTGTTGCAAGACTTAGTACTGGGTCCATTGCTGTTCTCTCTATTCATTACTGATGTTTGTTACCCTGGCCTTAACTGATCTTAAGCTAGCAATGTATACAGATGACATACCAATGATCAACTCCAATAAAACACATTTCTCACAAAGCTATGTGACTGGCTGATGAACAACAAATTCCTGCTGAATCCCAGAAAAGACAAAGTAAAACTTGGCTGTAGAATATTTCATCTACTGTCTACAACTGTAAGGACAGCCTTAGCAAAAAAAATCTTACTACCAGAACAGAATACAGTCTTTCACTGCTGTGTCTGAAGACAGCACAAAACACACACAAGATACACGCAATAGAAAACAGAAGCTGGTTGATATCAGCGTGCATTATTATGATCTCTTAAAACAGTCCAAGTGGCCACTTATTACAGGCACTGCTACTTTGCACCTCAGCATTTAATATTTAAAATTCTTCAGCTAGTCTACTGTTCCCCTCTAAAAAGAATTTACTCTATCAGAGAACAAAGTTTTTCACTGAGGAATTACCTGAATGACTTTCCCATTCAAGCCTGGCCAGAATTCAAAACTATAACAGCAGGAAAGACCTATTTAATATTAGGACCTACTGTATGGAACAACCTCCCCAGTTACATGAAATACAATATAGCATTGGAATAATTCAAAACATCATTAAATGAACATCTACAGAATCATGCTAAATGCACCTGCTTTTGCAGTTGTGGCTAAATATCACAACTACTATGTTTTCTGCTTGCTTGACCACCTGAAACTCTTTGGCATAAGTAGATATGTATTACACCTCTCTCACACTTGTCTGTAAACTCTATAGTATAATATTGCTTATATGTCCCATATTCTCAGGTATAATTGCTCTCTCATGTATAAATGCTATATAAGCTGTGATAAGTAAATGTTT